>NC_080423.1:43296478-43298978 GCF_029873635.1 Malania oleifera | reverse complement strand
TTAAAAACAGAGAAAATTCACGGAAAATAGCAAATAAGTTCAAAAAATTATGAAAATTTTTGGGGAGGTAGAGCGTTCCATTTGGAGGCCTTGGGTACTTGGATTTTGGATTCTGCACTCTGGGAGGGGTAGAAAAATGCCGTGGAAGGCAGCGGTGCACGGCGCGCGGGTTGGTTCGGTTTTTTTGTGGTTGGGCCTTCAAGGAGGGTGCATCATGGCTTCCTTCCAAGAAGCTTGCCTATCCCCATGATGCTACCCAACTGCCCCGCCCACCGATTACGCCGACATGCACCCGAACGGGACGAGTCATGGCATGCACTAACCATGTCATGCCGTGTCATGTAATGTACTAGCACACTAGGCCATGCACTAACCATGCCATTCTGTGTCATGTCATGTACTAGCCACACACATTAGGTCATGCACTAACCATGTCATGCCATGTCATGCCATGTCATGCACTAACCATGTCGTGCCGTGTCATGCCATGCACTAACCATGTCATGTCATGTCATGTCATGTCATGTCATGTCATGTCATGCCGTGTCGTGTCATGTCATCGACTAACCATGTCGTATCATGTCATGCACTAACCGTGTCATGCCGTGTCATGTCATGCACTAACCTTGTAATGTCATGCACTAACTATGTCATGCCGTGTCATGTCATGCACTAACCGTGTCATGTCGTGTCATGTCATGCACTAACCGTGTCATGCCGTGTCATGTCATGCACTAACATGCACTAACCTTGTAATGTCATGCACTATCCATGTTATGCCGTGTCATGTCATGCACTAACCGTGTCATGCCGTGTCATGCCGTGTCATGCCATGCACTAACCGTGTCATGCCGTGTCATGCCATGCACTAACCATGTCATGTCATGTCATGCCATGGACTAACCATGTCGTGTCATGTCATGCACTAACCGTGTCATGCCGTGTCATGTCATGCACTAACCGTGTCATGCCGTGTCATGCCATGCACTAACCTTGTAATGTCATGCACTAACCATGTTATGCCGTGTCATGCCATGCACTAACCATGTCATGTCATGTCATGTCATGCCGTGTCATGTCATGCACTGACCATGTCATGTCATGCCGTGTCATGTCATGCACTCACCATGTCATGCCATGTCGTGTCATGTCATGCACTAACCGTGTCATGTCATGACGTGTCATGTTATGACGTGTCATGTCATGCACTAACCTTGTCATGGTGTGTCATGTCATGCACTAACCATGTCATGGTGTGTCATGTCATGCACTAACCATGTCATGTCATGTCATGTCATGTCATGTCATGTCATGCACTAACCATGTCATGTCATGTCATGTCATGTCATGTCATGTCATGCACTAACCATGTCATGGTGTGTCATGTCATGCACTAACCATGTCATGGTGTGTCATGTCATGCACTAACCATGTCATGGTGTGTCATGTCATGCACTAACCATGTCATGTCATGTCATGTCATGTCATGTCATGCACTAACCATGTCATGTCATGTCATGTCATGTCATGTCATGTCATGCACTAACCATGTCATGTCATGTCATGTCATGTCATGTCATGTCATGTCGTGTCGTGTCATGTCATGCACTAACCATGTCATGTCATGTCATGTCATGTCGTGTCATGTCATGCACTAACCATGCCATGGTGTGTCATGTCATGCACTAACCATGTCATGTCGTGTCATGTCATGTCATGTCATGTCATGCACTAACCATGTCATGGGGTGTCATGTCATGCAATGACCATGTCATGTCATGGCGTGTCATGTCATGCACTCACCATGTCATGGTGTGTCATGTCATGCACTAACCATGTCATGTCATGTCATGTCGTGTCGTGTCATGTCATGCATTGACCATGTCATGCCGTGTCATGTCAAGTACTAGCCAAATACACTAGGCCATGCACTAACCATGTCATGCCGTGTCATGTCATGCAGTAACCATGTCATGTCATGGCGTGTCATGTCATGCACTGACCATGTCATGCCGTGTCATGTCATGCACTGACCATGTCATGGCGTGTCATGTCATGCACTGACCATGTCATGGTGTGTCATGTCATGCACTCACCATGTCGTGTCGTGTCATGCACTAACCATGTCATGGTGTGTCATGTCATGCACTCACCATGTCGTGTCGTGTCATGCACTAACCATGTCATGGTGTGTCCTGTCATGCACTAACCATGTCATGTCGTGTCATGTCATGCACTAACCATGTCATGGTGTGTCATGTCATGCACTGACCATGTCATGCCGTGTCATGTCATGCACTCACCATGTCATGGTGTGTCATGTCATGCACTAACCATGTCGTGTCGTGTCGTGTCATGCACTAACCATGTCATGTCGTGTCATGTCATGCACTAACCATGTCAGGGGGTGTCATGTCATGCACTGACCATGTCATGCCGTGTCATGTCATGTCGTGTCATGTCATGCACTGACCATGTCATGTCGTGTCATGTCATGTAT
>NC_080423.1:43273978-43286478 GCF_029873635.1 Malania oleifera | reverse complement strand
ATGGCATGCACTAACCATGTCATGCCGTGTCATGTAATGTACTAGCACACTAGGCCATGCACTAACCATGCCATTCTGTGTCATGTCATGTACTAGCCACACACATTAGGTCATGCACTAACCATGTCATGCCATGTCATGCCATGTCATGCACTAACCATGTCGTGCCGTGTCATGCCATGCACTAACCATGTCATGTCATGTCATGTCATGTCATGTCATGTCATGTCATGCCGTGTCGTGTCATGTCATCGACTAACCATGTCGTATCATGTCATGCACTAACCGTGTCATGCCGTGTCATGTCATGCACTAACCTTGTAATGTCATGCACTAACTATGTCATGCCGTGTCATGTCATGCACTAACCGTGTCATGTCGTGTCATGTCATGCACTAACCGTGTCATGCCGTGTCATGTCATGCACTAACATGCACTAACCTTGTAATGTCATGCACTATCCATGTTATGCCGTGTCATGTCATGCACTAACCGTGTCATGCCGTGTCATGCCGTGTCATGCCATGCACTAACCGTGTCATGCCGTGTCATGCCATGCACTAACCATGTCATGTCATGTCATGCCATGGACTAACCATGTCGTGTCATGTCATGCACTAACCGTGTCATGCCGTGTCATGTCATGCACTAACCGTGTCATGCCGTGTCATGCCATGCACTAACCTTGTAATGTCATGCACTAACCATGTTATGCCGTGTCATGCCATGCACTAACCATGTCATGTCATGTCATGTCATGCCGTGTCATGTCATGCACTGACCATGTCATGTCATGCCGTGTCATGTCATGCACTCACCATGTCATGCCATGTCGTGTCATGTCATGCACTAACCGTGTCATGTCATGACGTGTCATGTTATGACGTGTCATGTCATGCACTAACCTTGTCATGGTGTGTCATGTCATGCACTAACCATGTCATGGTGTGTCATGTCATGCACTAACCATGTCATGTCATGTCATGTCATGTCATGTCATGTCATGCACTAACCATGTCATGTCATGTCATGTCATGTCATGTCATGTCATGCACTAACCATGTCATGGTGTGTCATGTCATGCACTAACCATGTCATGGTGTGTCATGTCATGCACTAACCATGTCATGGTGTGTCATGTCATGCACTAACCATGTCATGTCATGTCATGTCATGTCATGTCATGCACTAACCATGTCATGTCATGTCATGTCATGTCATGTCATGTCATGCACTAACCATGTCATGTCATGTCATGTCATGTCATGTCATGTCGTGTCGTGTCATGTCATGCACTAACCATGTCATGTCATGTCATGTCATGTCGTGTCATGTCATGCACTAACCATGCCATGGTGTGTCATGTCATGCACTAACCATGTCATGTCGTGTCATGTCATGTCATGTCATGTCATGCACTAACCATGTCATGGGGTGTCATGTCATGCAATGACCATGTCATGTCATGGCGTGTCATGTCATGCACTCACCATGTCATGGTGTGTCATGTCATGCACTAACCATGTCATGTCATGTCATGTCGTGTCGTGTCATGTCATGCATTGACCATGTCATGCCGTGTCATGTCATGCACTAACCATGTCATGTCATGGCGTGTCATGTCATGCACTGATGTCACGGTCCGCCTTTTTCACACCGTTGTGAAGGGCCGTGCGGCGCTAGCTAAAGCACTCTTGCTTAACTAGCCAGCCTTTTGTTTACCAACATTCATCCACGGAACACTTTCATTAACATTCAATCAGATAGCAGCGGAAATTATAATCAATTCATGAAAGCCGTGGCAACCAAGCAGTAAATATCGAAGCAAACGTAATTCATTAACAAATCCTCCGTTGACATGTTGTACTTAGCGAGGGAGGCAAGTAGGCTAAGCACGTTGACAATTGCTAGTGAGTTTTACAATGATTGATGAACACTCACCCTCCCCTAAAGAGCTTTCTAGGCCATTCTCACTCTAGCACTAGGAAACATCAAAGTGACCGAGGAGTCATACTGCCTTATTTGGCTTACAATGAAAGAAATACTAGAAAATAACCCTACACTAGTATTTACATGATGGAAACCCATCCCAAACACACGAGATAAGCGGTCATAGGCAAGCATAATGCCCTGAACAAGCTTAGCCCGTGACATTCTCCCCCACTTATGCGGTCGACGGCCTCGTAGACTTTTGGCGATAGGTACACTTCAACTTTGTCCACGAATGGCTTCAAATCTTCCGTAGAAATCCAGCTGATTTCTTTGTCATCAAGGCGCTTCCACTTCACTAGGAACTTCTGCCGCTTCTTCCTTGAGGATATGAACTTTCTGCCTGCAAGGATCTCTTCAACATCATGTCTGTCAGGTTGCACTGTCTTCAACTCTACGCTGTTTGACTGACTTCTGCTCAGGTCGTTGGTGTTGGCGTTGAATGGCTCGAGGCAATTGACATGAAATTGCGGTTTTCTCTGCTGATCTGCCCACTTCTTCATCTGCTTAGAAGCTTTATCCAGATAGGCTTGGGCAAAGTCTGCATTCTGTCTCCCTTCACTGGTGAAGATGTATGCCTTAGGACTCTTTCGTCTGTACGGCTCGCCCACTGTGTGAGGTAACAGCGGCAGCTGGTCTATAACAAGCTCAAAAGGGCTCTTTTTGGTTGTTGAGCGCCTTTGGGCGTTGCCACAGAATGGAGCCACATCAAGTAGTTGCACGCCATTCTTCTGGTTGTCGTTGACAAAATGGCACAAGTACTCATCTAGTAGCTCTCTGAATCTCTTCATCTGTTCGTCTGTCTGTCGATGATAACTCGAAGAGATGTCAAGATGTGACCTGAATATCCTGAAAAACTCTGTTAAGAAGTTGTCAGTGAACATTAAATCTTGGTCACAAATAATAACTTGGGGAAAACCCCAATGTTTCACAATAGTCACAAGGAACAATTGTGTCGTCCCCTCTGCCGAACAGTACTTTGGTGCGGCCATGAAAGTACCATACTTCTTCCGCTCCCCCTTGTCTTGTTGGCAAGTGAGACAAGTTTTGGTATAATTAACCACATCATCCCGCGTGTGCGGCCAATAATACCTTCCCAGTAGTCCTGTCATTGGAGTCATTCTCCGCGAATACCCCTTAACGAACTTCCTGCAGTAACCAGTAAGGCCAAGAAAGGAACGCAACTCCTTCACTGTTGTGGGGATCTTCCGTTCTTGAATCCTCCTTACCTTCTCCATACCCCTCCGGATACGACCTTGTTCAACGACTTGACCAAGGAATTTGTTGCTCCACCGAGCGAAAGAGAAATTCTCCTTCTTCATATTCAGACTGTTTCCCTTCAGCCTGTCGAACACCTTCCGTAGATGCTCTTCATGTTTCCTCTGAAACGACACCGATGCTCCCAACGGTGTTTTGGAAGGGCGAACACATCCCGCTTCCACTTCATCAAGCTGTTTCCCCAACTCTACTATCTCTCTAGGCGCAATCCAACATGGCCTTTTAGTAGGTGGTTTCACTCCTGATAACAACTTGATCTCTTGCTCCACAGTCCGTCGTGAAGGCAAATTTTGAGGCAGCTTATCTGGCAACACCTCCTTATCCTCATCCAACACCGCTTGGATGGTCGTAGGCTCCAGCTCTTGGCCTACTTCTTTGTCTACCACCACCGTGGCTAGACGTGTCTGCTCACCCTGACCCAATCCTTCATTGAGTTGTATGGCTGAAAGGGACTTCCCTTCGTCTCCTTTCGTTGCAACGACTTGCACCATGCACGAGTGATCTCCCATCAGACACAGGGAACCAGCCGAAGGCATCAGCACTGCCCTCGTCCCCATTAGGAACTCCATTCCTAGAATGACTGGATAGTCATCCAATGGCACCGCTGTGAAATTCGCATGACCTTCCCACTGTCCAAGCTTTATAGCCACTTGCTTGGCTACTCCCAGAGTAGGCTGGGCTACAGAGTTAACTGCTTTCACGCGTCCTGTATCCTTCTCTAAGGATAAGTTGAGTCTTCCTGCTTCCAACTGCGAAACAAAATTATGAGTAGCTCCCGTATCCACCATAGCGCGAGTACTCTTCCCATTTATCCTCAAGTCCACAAACATTAACCCTTTTGCTCGTGTAACTTTCGGTAGTTTTGGCCTGCTTTTCCAATGCGTTCACTAACCGCACTGAACCCACCCTCGGGGCTTCATCCTCTTCCCCATCGTCTTCCACTGCCTGTTCTACAATGGAAGCCTGTAAGGCATTAAGTGATGCTTTGTGAGGGCACTCAAAAACTCTATGAGGACCTCGACACAAGAAACACTCAATTTTACTCTTCCCCTTTCCATTGGGTGTGTTGAACCCTCGAGACGACGAAGCTTCCTTGTGAGGTTGATGAATTAGGGTCGGCTCCCCCACTCTTGGGTTTGCCATTCTTGAAAGACTTTCCACCGTTTCCCTCTCCGCCAAACCGTTTGGACGAAGTGGTCTCATCACCAGCGTAGTCTGTCAAGCGTTCTGCAGCCGCTTGTGCAGTTGACAAGTCTTGAACCCTTTGTCTATGAAGTTCAGTTCTTGCCCACGGTTTCATCCCCTCTAGAAAATAGAACAACTTGTCCTTCTCCGACATATCCCGAATATCCAACATTAAAGCAGAAAATTGTTTCACATAGTCACTGATTGACCCCGTATGCTTGAGATCTCTCAGTTTTCTCCTTGCATTATACTCAACATTTCTCAGGAAAGAATTGGGCCTTGAGCTCTCTCCTCAAGTCTGCCCAACTATCAATCACACAGCTTCCATTTTCAATTTCTCTGTACTTGGTACGCCACCACAGTTTGGCATCACCAACCAAGTACATGGTCGCAGTATCCACCTTTGCCTGTTCTGAGGCCATCCTCACAACGCGAAAGTACTGCTCCACATCAAACAAGAAGTTCTCTAACTCCTTGGCATCTCGGGCACCCCCATACGTCCTGGGTTCTGGCACCTTGGTCTTGCTAACTCCCGGAGTGTTGGAGTTCCCCATAGCAAGAACCATCACATTTACCTTTGCATCCAGATCTGCCATCCGGGCTTGCAAAGTTTCCACCGTGTGGCGAAAGTCCTCTGACATGTCGCCTATCAAACCTGCTTGATGTTTTTGTGATCCCCTCACTTCATCAACAAGTTCTCTCATCCTGGGCCACCTCCGCGGCCATAGTGTTGGTTGACTCTTCAACCTGTGCTTCCAGCACGCTGATCCTCTCAGCATTGTTTGGTGCCATGGTCACTTACCAAAGCTTTCCAAACCCAACAACGAAGGCAATCGAATTCACGTAGCAACTCAACCTTGGGCTCTCACCAAGTGTCACCGACTTGGGCTCTGATACCAAATGTCACGGTCCGCCTTTTTCACACCGTTGTGAAGGGCCGTGCGGCGCTAGCTAAAGCACTCTTGCTTAACTAGCCAGCCTTTTGTTTACCAACATTCATCCACGGAACACTTTCATTAACATTCAATCAGATAGCAGCGGAAATTATAATCAATTCATGAAAGCCGTGGCAACCAAGCAGTAAATATTGAAGCAAACGTAATTCATTAACAAATCCTCCGTTGACATGTTGTACTTAGCGAGGGAGGCAAGTAGGCTAAGCACGTTGACAATTGCTAGTGAGTTTTACAATGATTGATGAACACTCACCCTCCCCTAAAGAGCTTTCTAGGCCATTCTCACTCTAGCACTAGGAAACATCAAAGTGACCGAGGAGTCATACTGCCTTATTTGGCTTACAATGAAAGAAATACTAGAAAATAACCCTACACTAGTATTTACATGATGGAAACCCATCCCAAACACACGAGATAAGCGGTCATAGGCAAGCATAATGCCCTGAACAAGCTTAGCCCGTGACACCGTGTCATGTCATGCACTAACCTTGTAATGTCATGCACTGACCATGTCATGCCGTGTCATGTCATGCACTAACCGTGTCAGCCGGTGCTGCCGTGTCATGCATGCACTAAACCGTGTCATGCCGTGTCATGCCGCACTAACCCTGTCCATGTCATGTCATGCCATGGACTAAATAACCATGTCGTGTCATGGTCAATGCACAACCGGGTCATCCGTGTCCATTCCTGCACTAACCGTGGTCATCCGTGCTCATGCCATGCACTAACCTTTTCTGTCATCACTAACCAAGGTTTAATGCCGTGTCATGTCATGCACTCACCATGTCATGTCATGTCATGTCATGGCCGTGTCATGTCATGCCACTGCCATGTCCATGTCATGCCGTGTCATGTCATGCACTCACCAGGTCATGCCATGTCGTGTCCATGTCATGCACTAACCGTGTCATGTCATGACGTGTCATGTTATGACGTGTCATGTCATGCACTACCTTTGTCATGGTTGTGTCCAATTCATGCACTAACCATGTCATGGTGTGTCATGTCATGCACTAACCATGTCATGTCATGTCATGTCATGTCATGCACTAACCATGTCATGTCATGTCATGTCATGTCATGTCATGTCATGCACTAACCATGTCATGGTGTGTCATGTCATGCACTAACCATGTCATGGTGTGTCATGTCATGCACTAACCATGTCATGGTGTGTCATGTCATGCACTAACCATGTCATGTCATGTCATGTCATGTCATGTCATGCACTAACCATGTCATGTCATGTCATGTCATGTCATGTCATGTCATGCACTAACCATGTCATGTCATGTCATGTCATGTCATGTCATGTCATGTCATGTCGTGTCGTGTCATGTCATGCACTAACCATGTCATGTCATGTCATGTCATGTCGTGTCATGTCATGCACTAACCATGCCATGGTGTGTCATGTCATGCACTAACCATGTCATGTCGTGTCATGTCATGTCATGTCATGTCATGCACTAACCATGTCATGGGGTGTCATGTCATCACTAACTGGTCATGCTCGTTCGTGAATGGCCCATCCAGCAAACTTGTAATGTCATGCACTAACCAATGTTATGGCGTGGTCATGCCATGCACTACACCACCGTGTCGATGCTTAAGGTCATTCTTGATTGACCATGTCATGCGTTGTCATGTCATTTCATGCACTGCACCATGTCATGTCATGATCCATGCATCATGACCACAGACAACACCCTGTCATTCAGGCTGCATGTCATGTCACGACCATGTATGCATGAACCTGTCATGTCATGCACTGACCATGTCATGGCAATGGTCATGTGATATGCACTGACCTTGCATGGTGTGCTCATTCATGACACTAAGCACATTGCTTGTGCTGACTCCCAGTCAAGGCGGTGGCTACCGAGTAACGCTGCATGCACGACACGACACGCGTACTGTAATACTCAAGGATACAGTTGGTCAGTGCATGACTGACACCCATGAATGTCAGTGCCTAGCCAACAGCGGCATGACATGGTACAGTGCATGACAATGACAACGCCATGACATGACATGGCGTTATCTGCATGACATGACACGGCATGACATGGTTAGTGCATGGCCTAGTGTATTTGGCTAGTACTTGACATGACACGGCATGACATGGTCAATGCATGACATGACACGACACGACATGACATGACATGACATGGTTAGTGCATGACATGACACACCATGACATGGTGAGTGCATGACATGACACGCCATGACATGACATGGTCATTGCATGACATGACACCTCCATGACAATGGTTAGTGCATGACATGACCATGTACATGACATGACACGACATGACAGGGTTGAGTGCATGACATGACACCCAGGGCATGGGCTTAGTGCATGACATGACCACGACAATGACATGACGTATGACCATGACATGGTTAGTGCAATGACATGACATCGACACGACATGACATGAACAGGACATGACATGACAATGACATACAGTGGTTAGTGCAGTGACATGACATGACATTACATTGACATGACATGACATGGTTAGTGCAGACATGATAGACATGACATGACATGACATGACATGGTTAGTGCATGACATGACACACCATGACATGGTTAGTGCATGACATGACACACCATGACATGGTTAGTGCATGACATGACACACCATGACATGGTTAGTGCATGACATGACATGACATGACATGACATGACATGACATGGTTAGTGCATGACATGACATGACATGACATGACATGACATGACATGGTTAGTGCATGACATGACACACCATGACATGGTTAGTGCATGACATGACACACCATGACAAGGTTAGTGCATGACATGACACGTCATAACATGACACGTCATGACATGACACGGTTAGTGCATGACATGACACGACATGGCATGACATGGTGAGTGCATGACATGACACGGCATGACATGACATGGTCAGTTGTCACGGGCTAAGCTTGTTCAGGGCATTATGCTTGCCTATGACCGCTTATCTCGTGTGTTTGGGATGGGTTTCCATCATGTAAATACTAGTGTAGGGTTATTTTCTAGTATTTCTTTCATTGTAAGCCAAATAAGGCAGTATGACTCCTCGGTCACTTTGATGTTTCCTAGTGCTAGAGTGAGAATGGCCTAGAAAGCTCTTTAGGGGAGGGTGAGTGTTCATCAATCATTGTAAAACTCACTAGCCATTGTCAACGTGCTTAGCCTACTTGCCTCCCTCGCTAAGTACAACATGTCAACGGAGGATTTGTTAATGAATTACGTTTGCTTCAATATTTACTGCTTGGTTGCCACGGCTTTCATGAATTGATTATAATTTCCGCTGCTATCTGATTGAATGTTAATGAAAGTGTTCCGTGGATGAATGTTGGTAAACAAAAGGCTGGCTAGTTAAGCAAGAGTGCTTTAGCTAGCGCCGCACGGCCCTTCACAACGGTGTGAAAAAGGCGGACCGTGACATTTGGTATCAGAGCCCAAGTCGGTGACACTTGGTGAGAGCCCAAGGTTGAGTTGCTACGTGAATTCGATTGCCTTCGTTGTTGGGTTTGGAAAGCTTTGGTAAGTGACCATGGCACCAAACAATGCTGAGAGGATCAGCGTGCTGGAAGCACAGGTTGAAGAGTCAACCAACACTATGGCCGCGGAGGTGGCCCAGGATGAGAGAACTTGTTGATGAAGTGAGGGGATCACAAAAACATCAAGCAGGTTTGATAGGCGACATGTCAGAGGACTTTCGCCACACGGTGGAAACTTTGCAAGCCCGGATGGCAGATCTGGATGCAAAGGTAAATGTGATGGTTCTTGCTATGGGGAACTCCAACACTCCGGGAGTTAGCAAGACCAAGGTGCCAGAACCCAGGACGTATGGGGGTGCCCGAGATGCCAAGGAGTTAGAGAACTTCTTGTTTGATGTGGAGCAGTACTTTCGCGTTGTGAGGATGGCCTCAGAACAGGCAAAGGTGGATACTGCGACCATGTACTTGGTTGGTGATGCCAAACTGTGGTGGCGTACCAAGTACAGAGAAATTGAAAATGGAAGCTGTGTGATTGATAGTTGGGCAGACTTGAGGAGAGAGCTCAAGGCCCAATTCTTTCCTGAGAACGTTGAGTATAATGCAAGGAGAAAACTGAGAGATCTCAAGCATACGGGGTCAATCAGTGACTATGTGAAACAATTTTCTGCTTTAATGTTGGATATTCGGGATATGTCGGAGAAGGACAAGTTGTTCTATTTTCTAGAGGGGATGAAACCGTGGGCAAGAACTGAACTTCATAGACAAAGGGTTCAAGACTTGTCAACTGCACAAGCGGCTGCAGAACGCTTGACAGACTACGCTGGTGATGAGACCACTTCGTCCAAACGGTTTGGCGGAGAGGGAAACGGTGGAAAGTCTTTCAAGAATGGCAAACCCAAGAGTGGGGGAGCCGACCCTAATTCATCAACCTCACAGGAAGCTTCGTCGTCTCGAGGGTTCAACACACCCAATGGAAAGGGGAAGAGTAAAATTGAGTGTTTCTTGTGTCGAGGTCCTCATAGAGTTTTTGAGTGCCCTCACAAAGCATCACTTAATGCCTTACAGGCTTCCATTGTAGAACAGGCAGTGGAAGACGATGGGGAAGAGGATGAAGCCCCGAGGGTGGGTTCAGTGCGGTTAGTGAACGCATTGGAAAAGCAGGCCAAAACTACCGAAAGTTACACGAGCAAAAGGGTTAATGTTTGTGGACTTGAGGATAAATGGGAAGAGTACTCGCGCTATGGTGGATACGGGAGCTACTCATAATTTTGTTTCGCAGTTGGAAGCAGGAAGACTCAACTTATCCTTAGAGAAGGATACAGGACGCGTGAAAGCAGTTAACTCTGTAGCCCAGCCTACTCTGGGAGTAGCCAAGCAAGTGGCTATAAAGCTTGGACAGTGGGAAGGTCATGCGAATTTCACAGCGGTGCCATTGGATGACTATCCAGTCATTCTAGGAATGGAGTTCCTAATGGGGACGAGGGCAGTGCTGATGCCTTCGGCTGGTTCCCTGTGTCTGATGGGAGATCACTCGTGCATGGTGCAAGTCGTTGCAACGAAAGGAGACGAAGGGAAGTCCCTTTCAGCCATACAACTCAATGAAGGATTGGGTCAGGGTGAGCAGACACGTCTAGCCACGGTGGTGGTAGACAAAGAAGTAGGCCAAGAGCTGGAGCCTACGACCATCCAAGCGGTGTTGGATGAGGATAAGGAGGTGTTGCCAGATAAGCTGCCTCAAAATTTGCCTTCACGACGGACTGTGGAGCAAGAGATCAAGTTGTTATCAGGAGTGAAACCACCTGCTAAAAGGCCATGTTGGATTGCGCCTAGAGAGATAGTAGAGTTGGGGAAACAGCTTGATGAAGTGGAAGCGGGATGTGTTCGCCCTTCCAAAACACCGTTGGGAGCATCGGTGTCGTTTCAGAGGAAACATGAAGAGCATCTACGGAAGGTGTTCGACAGGCTGAAGGGAAACAGTCTGAATATGAAGAAGGAGAATTTCTCTTTCGCTCGGTGGAGCAACAAATTCCTTGGTCAAGTCGTTGAACAAGGTCGTATCCGGAGGGGTATGGAGAAGGTAAGGAGGATTCAAGAACGGAAGATCCCCACAACAGTGAAGGAGTTGCGTTCCTTTCTTGGCCTTACTGGTTACTGCAAGGAAGTTCGTTAAGGGGTATTCGCGGAGAATGACTCCAATGACAGGACTACTGGGAAGGTATTATTGGCCGCACACGCGGGATGATGTGGTTAATTATACCAAAACTTGTCTCACTTGCCAACAAGACAAGGGGGAGCGGAAGAAGTATGGTACTTTCATGGCCGCACCAAAGTACTGTTCGGCAGAGGGGACGACACAATTGTTCCTTGTGACTATTGTGAGACATTGGGGTTTTCCCCAAGTTATTATTTGTGACCAAGATTTAATGTTCACTGACAACTTCTTAACAGAGGTTTTTCAGGATATTCAGGTCACATCTTGACATCTCTTCGAGTTATCATCGACAGACAGACGAACAGATGAAGAGATTCAGAGAGCTACTAGATGAGTACTTGTGCCATTTTGTCAACGACAACCAGAAGAATGGCGTGCTAACTACTTGATGTGGCTCCAGTCCTGTGGCAACGCCCAAAGGCGCTCAACAACCAAAAAGAGCCCTTTTGAGCTTGTTATAGACCAGCTGCCGCTGTTACCTCACACAGTGGGCGAGCCGTACAGACGAAAGAGTCCTAAGGCATACATCTTCACCAGTGAAGGGAGACAGAATGCAGACTTTGCCCAAGCCTATCTGGATAAAGCTTCTAAGCAGATGAAGAAGTGGGCAGATCAGCAGAGAAAACCGCAATTTCATGTCAATTGCCTCGGCCATTCAACGCCAACACCAACGACCTGAGCAGAAGTCAGTCAAACAGCGTAGAGTTGAAGACAGTGCAACCTGACAGACATGATGTTGAAGAGATCCTTGCAGGCAGAAAGTTCATATCCTCAAGGAAGAAGCGGCAGAAGTTCCTAGTGAAGTGGAAGCGCCTTGATGACAAAGAAATCAGCTGGATTTCTACGGAAGATTTGAAGCCATTCGTGGACAAAGTTGAAGTGTACCTATCGCCAAAAGTCTACGAGGCCGTCGACCGCATAAGTGGGGGAGAATGTCACGGGCTAAGCTTGTTCAGGGCATTATGCTTGCCTATGACCGCTTATCTCGTGTGTTTGGGATGGGTTTCCATCATGTAAATACTAGTGTAGGGTTATTTTCTAGTATTTCTTTCATTGTAAGCCAAATAAGGCAGTATGACTCCTCGGTCACTTTGATGTTTCCTAGTGCTAGAGTGAGAATGGCCTAGAAAGCTCTTTAGGGGAGGGTGAGTGTTCATCAATCATTGTAAAACTCACTAGCAATTGTCAACGTGCTTAGCCTACTTGCCTCCCTCGCTAAGTACAACATGTCAACGGAGGATTTGTTAATGAATTACGTTTGCTTCAATATTTACTGCTTGGTTGCCACGGCTTTCATGAATTGATTATAATTTCCGCTGCTATCTGATTGAATGTTAATGAAAGTGTTCCGTGGATGA
>NC_080423.1:43126478-43263978 GCF_029873635.1 Malania oleifera | reverse complement strand
TGACATGGTTAGTGCATGACATGACACGACATGACATGACATGGTTAGTGCATGACATGACACGACATGACATGACATGGTTAGTGCATGACATGACACACCATGACATGACATGACATGACATGGTTAGTGCATGACATGACACGACATGACATGGTTAGTGCATGACATGACATGACACGACATGACATGACATGACATGACATGACATGGTTAATACATGACATGACACGACATGACATGGTCAGTGCATGACATGACACGACATGACATGACACGGCATGACATGGTCAGTGCATGACATGACACCCCCTGACATGGTTAGTGCATGACATGACACGACATGACATGGTTAGTGCATGACACGACACGACACGACATGGTTAGTGCATGACATGACACACCATGACATGGTGAGTGCATGACATGACACGGCATGACATGGTCAGTGCATGACATGACACACCATGACATGGTTAGTGCATGACATGACACGACATGACATGGTTAGTGCATGACAGGACACACCATGACATGGTTAGTGCATGACACGACACGACATGGTGAGTGCATGACATGACACACCATGACATGGTTAGTGCATGACACGACACGACATGGTGAGTGCATGACATGACACACCATGACATGGTCAGTGCATGACATGACACGCCATGACATGGTCAGTGCATGACATGACACGGCATGACATGGTCAGTGCATGACATGACACGCCATGACATGACATGGTTACTGCATGACATGACACGGCATGACATGGTTAGTGCATGGCCTAGTGTATTTGGCTAGTACTTGACATGACACGGCATGACATGGTCAATGCATGACATGACACGACACGACATGACATGACATGACATGGTTAGTGCATGACATGACACACCATGACATGGTGAGTGCATGACATGACACGCCATGACATGACATGGTCATTGCATGACATGACACCCCATGACATGGTTAGTGCATGACATGACATGACATGACATGACACGACATGACATGGTTAGTGCATGACATGACACACCATGGCATGGTTAGTGCATGACATGACACGACATGACATGACATGACATGACATGGTTAGTGCATGACATGACACGACACGACATGACATGACATGACATGACATGACATGGTTAGTGCATGACATGACATGACATGACATGACATGACATGACATGGTTAGTGCATGACATGACATGACATGACATGACATGACATGGTTAGTGCATGACATGACACACCATGACATGGTTAGTGCATGACATGACACACCATGACATGGTTAGTGCATGACATGACACACCATGACATGGTTAGTGCATGACATGACATGACATGACATGACATGACATGACATGGTTAGTGCATGACATGACATGACATGACATGACATGACATGACATGGTTAGTGCATGACATGACACACCATGACATGGTTAGTGCATGACATGACACACCATGACAAGGTTAGTGCATGACATGACACGTCATAACATGACACGTCATGACATGACACGGTTAGTGCATGACATGACACGACATGGCATGACATGGTGAGTGCATGACATGACACGGCATGACATGACATGGTCAGTGCATGACATGACACGGCATGACATGACATGACATGACATGGTTAGTGCATGGCATGACACGGCATAACATGGTTAGTGCATGACATTACAAGGTTAGTGCATGGCATGACACGGCATGACACGGTTAGTGCATGACATGACACGGCATGACACGGTTAGTGCATGACATGACACGACATGGTTAGTCCATGGCATGACATGACATGACATGGTTAGTGCATGGCATGACACGGCATGACACGGTTAGTGCATGGCATGACACGGCATGACACGGCATGACACGGTTAGTGCATGACATGACACGGCATAACATGGATAGTGCATGACATTACAAGGTTAGTGCATGTTAGTGCATGACATGACACGGCATGACACGGTTAGTGCATGACATGACACGACATGACACGGTTAGTGCATGACATGACACGGCATGACATAGTTAGTGCATGACATTACAAGGTTAGTGCATGACATGACACGGCATGACACGGTTAGTGCATGACATGATACGACATGGTTAGTCGATGACATGACACGACACGGCATGACATGACATGACATGACATGACATGACATGACATGACATGGTTAGTGCATGGCATGACACGGCACGACATGGTTAGTGCATGACATGGCATGACATGGCATGACATGGTTAGTGCATGACCTAATGTGTGTGGCTAGTACATGACATGACACAGAATGGCATGGTTAGTGCATGGCCTAGTGTGCTAGTACATTACATGACACGGCATGACATGGTTAGTGCATGCCATGACTCGTCCCGTTCGGGTGCATGTCGGCGTAATCGGTGGGCGGGGCAGTTGGGTAGCATCATGGGGATAGGCAAGCTTCTTGGAAGGAAGCCATGATGCACCCTCCTTGAAGGCCCAACCACAAAAAAACCGAACCAACCCGCGCGCCGTGCACCGCTGCCTTCCACGGCATTTTTCTACCCCTCCCAGAGTGCAGAATCCAAAATCCAAGTACCCAAGGCCTCCAAATGGAACGCTCTACCTCCCCAAAAATTTTCATAATTTTTTGAACTTATTTGCTATTTTCCGTGAATTTTCTCTGTTTTTAATTCAAAAATTAATAATAACTACACCGGAGCCCGGAAAATTCAGAAATTTTTTCTGGAGGTAGCCTTTGCTATGCCCTTCCCATAATAGGAAGCATCTCCCAAAAATTGTGCTCTCCCTTCATAAAACCGAACCAAACCGCGTGACATGCACACAAACTTCCTCGGAATTTTTCTTCACCTATTGGGTTTAAACGTACCTATTTATGAAGGGGTTTGGTGAGCAATCATAGCTTGTCTTTGGCTCCGCTGAAGGCTGTCTGGTTGGCCGCCCAAGCTAATCCAGAGTGCATAATGTAATAAATTGAAGGGCAAGAGACCAATCATGCTATAAGAGAAGCTTGTAGTCGTTCCTATATATGACTAGTAATAAATACACACGCACACATTAATTATACGTGTGCATTATGTAATGTAAGTACAACACATTATAGTGTTAAAATTTTTTAAACTTGTACCCTTATTGGTAGGGCTAGTAATCCATAGGCGTCAAATCTTTTTTTAAGAAAATAAGAAAAAAGGGAAAGAAAAATGGCCCGTAACATGGGCTATGCTGTGGCAAATGGAACCTACAAGTCTCTCAAAAACGTACGTAGGTATTGACTGTTGACTTTATGGAACGTAAAATTCTCAGCACCCAATCAAAGCATAATATAATTAAAATGAATGACAAAAGCTTCGTGTGGCAGACAACAATAGATCCCCCAACCTCTCACATCTAGCCCATCCTACAGAGAACCAACCAAATGTTAACGGCCATGCATTTTAAAAATTATTATAAACAGAATACAGTACAAATGTTAACGGCCATGCATTAAAAAAATTATTATAAAGGAAATGTGATGTGAGATGTGTGCCTCGTCATTTTCCTAGCCCCCGCCCCAAGCTGCCCGGACAAACATGCATTGGCGCCTCCCCAAGCTGGCTGCTACGCTAAGTGAAATATTTGATAAAATGACAAAATTTGGGGCTGCAAAAACTTGATCCCCCGACCATCCGCATCTGACCATCCAGCACAGACCGAACAGCCAACAAGGGAATTCGATGCAAGGGGAGCATTTATTTTATTATTATAAACAAAATGCAACACGTGTGGGACAACAAAACAATAATTCAAGGATGATGGTTGGTCAAAGGTCAACTAAACAAGGACATCCTCCATTAAGAATCGCATGGGGAACCCAGTTGCTTAAGATGGAGCGCCCAAAAGATTTGCAATCTTTCCCTAAGTACAATGAAACCCCATTTTAAGGGGGAAAACAACCTTTTTTCGAAAAAATAATGGACCAAACCGCCTTCGGCAGTTTGCCATCACCTCCGTCTCGAAAAGTTACATGGAATCAAAAAAAAAATCACCTAAATCGGACACCCGAGCGCAAAGTTATGCCCTTTCAAAGTTTTACTACTTTATTGACTCCTTTTATGTGTCTTGCACCTCCCAGATTGCCTTTCTTTTGCTCTCATCATCTTCCTCTTCAAAAGACGCACTAGATAGAGTGGTCATAATGTCGGAATGGATGATGGAGGGAAAAGTTGTGTTCCTTTCATGTTTGTAGTGTGTGTACACATAACTTTACCGTGAGTGGTCATAATTAAAGATGCACTATTCTTGAATGCTCTAAGGTAGTGCCACCAAGGATTTTGGTACCCTTATCAAGTCAGCAAAAATTATTGAAATGCACATAAAAGGTGGGAAAGTCAAGATCCAAAAGAGGGGAGGGGAGATCACTGTTTGATCAATGGGTTATTTTGGGAGTTGGGAGTTGCGAGTTGGGAGTTGGGAGATGGGAGATGGGAGAGAGAAGCACCCATTTGATTTGCGTTATTTCTTGTTAATTTGCATAATTGATGTCTTAAAGTGCTTAAATTCTTCTTATTCATGCTCATATTAGAAATTAGGTGCCTCCTTTATGTCCGGATTAAGACAACTTATAGTCGATAGAAGAGTTATGCCGATGCTCTCCAACGAAAATTAGAGTTTGATATAAGGACCATGGTTTCTCTGAGGATAGCACAGGTGAAGGGGGTTATGAGATTCGGGAAGAAAGGTAAACTGAGTCCTACATATATTGGGCTATTCGAGATTTTAGAGAGAGTCGGTCCAGTTGCGTATCGAGTAGCATTACTACAACAACCTAAAAATTCATACCATTTTTTTTCTATATATACACTGTAAAATTATATTACATTGATACCCCTTATCAAATCTACTATAATGTCTCGGTCCCAAAGTGGACACCGAGAATTCTTGTTCATTGAAACAAGACACCTATGGAGTAGAAAACATAAATTACATCACCATAATTACAATACCAAAGTTTCAGTAATTTCCAAACATACATAGACACCTCTCCGAAATCATCCACCAGATCCCCTAGGAACTACAAAGAAGCTGAACTTGTGCTCAATTTCGGTTGGTCTTCATACTTGAAGACATATTTGAGCACATCATTTATCTATATACTGGTTGAGATAGTATCTTCGTCTCCAAGTGGGATATTGTTAAGTTGAAATGGAAACATAAGTTAATCCCTTCCTTTACTATCATCCTTTGTATCTATATAAAGAGAGCATTTGCGTGTGAATATGCAAGCAAGTGAGCATTAGCAAGAGAGTTTGAGGAGTGCTGAAGGTGTGAGAGAGAAAATTATGAGAACAGTTGAGTTGAGTGTGTCTCCTCCTCCTGTTTTCTCCCAGGTTATAGTAAATTTGGTCTGCTCCATGGACGTAGGTCAAATTAGACCAAAACATGTAAATCTTGTGTTCTTATTTTTGCATATTTATTTTGCTTGTGTGCGACCTAAGACATACATCAAAGATAAGGTAACGGACGAGTGGTGAGCAGTTTAAAAGGTTTGACCTTTTAAAATACAGAACTAGTAGCGCAAAGTGAATTAATTATTATTTATAATATGAAAAGGAATAGATGTAATTTGGAATTAGATAGTAAGAAAGGATTTAATAGCTCTCAATTTAGCAGAGAAAAATGCTCCCGAACCAGTGAATTGACAAAAAAGTATTCATGTAGTCAACCCCATGTAGTGGGACTTAAGACTTATCATCATTGTTTGTGGTTCTACATTTTAAGTTGCTAGAAATTAAAATCTTTTGAAAATTTTTTTTCAACATTCATATAAAAAATTATAAAAAAATAATAAAAGTTTCAAAAATTAGAAAAATAAAGTGACATTTTGATAATTGTTTTAAAACTTAAAAATGAAAAACAAAACTGTTTACTACAGCTGAGCTGACATTAATATTTTGGAGGGCATCATGAGCTTGCAAGTCTATTGCATAATACAAAAAGAGCAATATTAGGGTCCGTTTTAATTGTGAAAATAATTTTTTTTTCTAATAATTTTTTCAAAAAATAGTTTGTTAATTTTTTATTTTTACAATATTTGTATCAAATTAATGAACAATAAAAAACAGTTTTGACGCTGGAAATAGTTCTTTATTTTTAACTTTTCAAATAATTATAAAAAGTATTATCTTATTTTTAAAATTTTCAAATTTATATAGAAAAGTTAGAAAACATATTTTCATTATTTTTCTAAAAATCTAACTCATACTTTGTGTATGTGCAACTAGTCAACTTCAATAATTCAATCGACATTGCTTGCGCATGGTTGCATTGTTCTTTTGTATCTGATGTGTTTTGTCACCACCAGAGAAGAGTTTTGACAAGCAACCCCTCGCCAACTCGCCAACTTCTTCTTTTTTCTTTTTTCCCATGAAGCACTCACCTACTTCCTGGTTAACACAGCCCCACGAAAATTCTAGCTTAACATTAAATATTTTCCATGTGAGCGTACCTGTGGAAAACTGAAATTTTATTTTCACAAAACACGATATTAAAATTTTACTAAATTCCTTTTGAACTCATGCAAATACAAAGCCTTGCATACGAGAGATTTTCTTATCTGTTTGCCAATAAAGTTGATGTCAAATGGCCTTCCAACAAAGGTAGTTATGTTGCTAAAAATAGTATGAGCCCAATAAACTTGTGGCACATTGTAAAATTTGACCCATATAGGGATCTTTTTCATTTCAAACTCTTTAATTAACTTCAGAGATCCCACTTTGAAGGGAAAAAAAGTTATCACCTATAAATAATGGATTCTCACTTTTCTATTCAACATGAAGTGTCACGATCGTGATCTTTCCTATTTGTTTTCAAGTTTTAGTTTTGAACCAACCTAGCGTAAAAAAATCTTAGTTTCCACTAGGATGATTATTTCCATTTTTTAGCCTAAATTGAAGGGTGTCCCCTCTTTTGTAGTTCTACTCTCCATAGGAATTGTCTAGTTTATAACCACAACTTATCCATTCCTTTGTGGGTTTCTAACCAACATGACCACCTGCAAACTACATTGTCTGAAAGTCAAGGTGTTATCCCAAGACCTTTGTCACTAAGTTGACTTATACTTAAAAATATTATACTTTAGTCCATCAACTAACAAAACATCATCAATAGCAAGTGAGGGTTCTTTACCAATTTTACCTATTCCAACGATTTTACCTTTGGCGTTGTCACGAAAGGCCACATAGCGTCCATCTTTTTGAACTAGGGACGTGAACTTTGTTCTATCTCCCGTCATATGCCTTGAACACCCGTTGTCCAAGTACCATTTTTCCTTTGATGGAGTAGTCCTAAAGCATACAAACAATGAAGGATTCATGGTGTTACTTTTGGAACCCAAACCTTCTTAATTCTTTTTAAGTTATGCATAATTTTAGTGCTTACTTTCCATTCATTCTTGATTTTGACTTATTTCTTTTTAAGTGGACAATTGAACTTTATGTGTCCCTTATCTCTACACAAGTAGCAAGTGGTGTTTTCATGTATATTTGTAGAAAATGTGCTTGCATAGTATTTTGCTTCTTTTACAAAGTATCCCATAAATAAATTTTTCTTCATTTTGTTTTTTATTCCATTGTAGCCTATACTTTCTTTATTACTTATCCTCCTTTGTTGACCAACATTCTTTTCAAAATTTTATTTACCTCTAGTAAAATTGTAAATGATTTTATCTTTATCTTCAATTTTGCTTTTTTAAGATCACTTATTTCTACGTCTTTCTTGCTTTCATCATTTACTTGTACTTTTACTAATTCTTGAGACATATTTTAATTAGATCATCAATGTGAGAATCTTTTTCTTTTTCAGTCAATTTAGAAATTTCTAGTTGATTCTTAATATTTTCATTTTGTTCTTTTAAGGCTATGTTTCTTTTACACACTTTGATGAACCTATTGTGTAAGTTCAATAATTCAGCTTCAATTTCCTTATAAGAAGGCATACTATCACATGAATTATTACTAGACTCTCCACTAGATTCTTCCGATGAACTATAATAAGAGTTTACCTCAACATTGTGTGCCATAAAGCACATGTTGGCAACTTCTTGTTCACTTGAGTCATCCTTCGATTCGTTTGAGCTTGTGTCATCCCACGTAACTTTCATTGCCTCTTTTTTCTTCTTCTTGTCTTTCTTCAGCTGTGGACAATTGACTTTAATGTGTCCAACTTTTTTACAATTATAACATGTAGGTGGATCATTCTTAGTTTCCTTTGTGTTTGTTTCACTTTTGTATGTTTTAGATCCTTTAAATTTCATAGGGAATTTCCTATTCTTCTTGAAAAATTTTCCAAGTCTTTTTGTGATAAAGGCTAGTTCTTCATCATCCAATTCATTGTCTTCATCCTCATCACTAGAGCTTTCTTTACTAGCCTTAAGGGCTATTGATTTCTTATTTTTATTATTGTTTTATTAATTTATTTCATTCATTGTCATCTCATATGTGAGTAAAAAACCTATTAATTCATCTAGGGAGGTGTTTTTCAAGTTTCTTCCTTCCGTAATGACAGTGGCCTTAAGGTTCCCAAATTGAGAGAGTTTATTATGTGAGTGAACCTAGTATACATACTAGTGATGGTTTCATCTGACTTCATCTTAAAAGCTTCATACTCACTTGTGAGCATTTCAATTCTATTATTTCTAACATCTATAGTTCCTTCATAGCTTACTTCTAACTAGTCCCAAATTTCTTTGGCTGACTTACATGCCATGACCCTATTAAACTCATTAACATCTAAAGTATAAAATAGTGCATTCAGGGCACTACAGTTTACTTGCATAATTTTATAATCATTGTCGGTCAAGTCTCTTTCTTCTTTAGGTACTTCTTTACCATCTACGAGTTTAGTGGGAATATAGTCACCATGTGTGATAACCTTCCATGCTTTCCAATCCATGATTTGAATATATATCCTCATTCTTTGTTACCAAAATGTATAATTTAAACCACAAAAGATAGATGACCTAGTAGAGGATCGACATTCAGCAAAAGGGAAAACACCTAGGTGTGCCATTTAGACCTTTATATAGCTTCTAATTAGGATTTGTTGTAACTAGTCTCTGATACAAATTGAAAGTCAAGGTCAAGGTGTTTATCCCAAAAAGGGGGGGGGGGGGGGGATGAATTGGGTTTATAAAAATTCCTTGAAGTATTTTTATAGAATTTTCAACCTTTAAGAAAACATACAAGAATGAATTAATTTTAAATCAACCATAATCCAAACAATAATCAATCAACCAATCTCAATACTTAATCAATTTTGTGAGAGTTGCTACACTTAGCGTTTGCCAATATTTTAGTTTGTAGCCCTATATGAATAATTTTTTTAAGCGCTCCTTTTAATCAAGATTTTCGAAAGCGGTTAATCAACGTACTCCCTTTAAGGTTTCTGAAAAATATTAACCAACATATTTTCTTTGATTAAAAGGTCTCCTCAATCCTCAATCTCAGATTTTCAGCAAACCTGCATTTAAAAACACAATTTGTATATGCTGAAATTTAAATAGAAAAGGGTAGAGAGTGAGACCGAGATTTTTTACGAAGTTTGACTCATCCCTAGCCTACGTCCTCACCTTAGGTAAGACCACCAAAGGATTCCACTAATTCGTTCCTTTCTGAGTAGAACAAACTGATTACAATCCTCCTTTAAGGTGGAGCCCCCTCTCCAAGCGATACCCCATGCTCGGTTACAACGATCCAGTCACCTAAATTGTCAAAGAAACAAGAAACAAGAAAAGGCTTCTTTTGTACAATTGAAAACATTATATACTTCAACAACAAATATCAAAAGAAATAATATTAAAGCTTACGAACAATTTCACCATAATACTTCTCTAGATGGAAATTAGTAATTTAGATTGTAGAGCTCAGAGAAGAATGATCAACACTTCAGAATAACTCAGCAATTCAGATTGAAAGAGTGAGCAAAAGAGAGCTTTGAGAGAATAAGAGAGCTTTCAACTTGAGAGTAGATTTTCAATTGCTTGGTGTTAAGTTTGATTTGTGAAAACATGTATTTATAGGCTTAAAAAGGTTAATTTGTGTTGTCCAAGTTTTTACAAAATTTGGGGCACAAGAAACTTAATTTTTTATTTTAAAAATTTTAAAAAATATAGCCGTTAACAGTGTTCAGGCGCCTCAAGTCTCGAGATCAGTTGCCTGAAGTTCTTTAAAACTTTGATTTTTTTTAACTGAAAATGGAGTCAGGCGCCTAAGGTGACAAGGGTCAGTCACCTGAGGGTACATTGCCTCTTCATAAATTCATCAGGAAATTCTTCAGTCGCTTGAGGAAATTCTTCAAGTGCCTAAGCTTACACTTCGGTCGCCTGAACAGACAAAATTTTTGCTTTATTACTTTATAAAAATATTTTTTAGGGTTTTAAAATAAGGTCTCTAAGTCCAGCACAAACCCTAAAGAGCTTCAAAATATTTCTACATGATATTTAGAATGAAGTACTTACATAGTTAATCCTATAGCCTTAAAAACTCTAAGCTAGAAGTCTTCATGGTGTCTTTTGCTTTGAATCCTCTTATACTTGAGCTTGAGTCAACTTTAAGTTTCCATATGCTTTGATCATTTTGAGCTTCTTTTGGATCACTTTAAAATAAGTGTGGTTTTATGGTCCTTGGTGATCTTGAACTGGCATCTCCTTTGATATTTCTGAAACATCATCACTTAACAAAACATGTTAAAACAACCTTCATTTGTTATCATCGAAATGAGATTCGAAAACCATGTTAGGCCAACATTACCATTATACATTTGTCATATTTTTGGGGATTTTAAGATTAATAAAGACAGAAGATGAAGTTAAATAACAATGAAAATGATAGAAAAACACAGTAAAGGACATACTAATATATAAATATACACATTAACACTATCACGCTTATATACACCCACATAAATTCTTGCACTTATATATATATGTATACTTAACTATCAACATATACATATTTTAAATGACACAAATTTATACGGAAAATCACACCTATATTACCATGTACATATTTAAACCATACATTATTAATACACATACACACACTAAAGTATATACTAATATGTAAATATGAATATTAACACTATCACACTTATGTACACCGACATAAATTCCTACACAATATATGTATACAAACATACTTAACTATTAACGTATACATATTCATCTTATAAGAAAATTCACACCTATATTCCATACATTCTTAATATACATATTTAATACACACACACACACACACACATAAGCAAATATTCAAATTTATACTTCTACATACACATGTACACACTTACAAACATACAAATACACATCTTTATGTGTGCGCGCACACACATATACATACATACCTAAATATTAACATTTCCATAATCATACTCACACTAACACACACTAACACACATATTCATACATACCTAAATATTAACATTTCCATAATCATACTCACACTAACACACATATTCATATATCTATATTTATATGCATATATCTATATTTATATGCATATATATATATATATATATATATATATATATATATATATATGAAAACAAAGGTATAGTCCCAAGAGGGGGGTGAATTGGGTTTTAAATTTTTTAAGAATTCTTTACCTCTTGTTTATTTATCAAAGTTACAACAAAAACTTTAAGTCTTTATTCAATCCACAATCATACAATAAAATAAAACTTAATCAACCAATCAAACCAATCAATTATCCAATCAACCACAATATCCAAACCAAGATATAAGATTAAGCTTTTTACAAGAATTCAGCCTTTGTTTGTTTGCAGCCCTGTATATATGATTTTGATTCAATCCCTATAGTAATGGATTTATGTTCTCAATATGATGCTTAATATAAAATCCAAAACTCTTTCCAAAAGCTTAGATCTTAAATAAACTTTCAGTTAAAAAGTCTTTGGGTGTTAACCAATCAACGTACTTCCTTACGGTTTTCACAAAGTATTGATCAGCCAATATACTCCCTTACAGTTTCGGCAAGCCCAAAAACAATTTAAATTTCAGTTTATTTCATTTCCAAACTTCGTAGTATTTATGATTAAGAATTTAAAACATCCACGCAGTTTATATGTATGCCAGAAATTAAAGAGAGTAAAGGGAAAGAGAAGGAGACCACGATTTTTACGAGGTTCGGCTCATCCCCAGCTTACGTCCTTGCCTTTGGCAAACCACCAAAGGATTCAACTAAATCAGTTCCTTTCTGGGCAAAACAACACCGTTACAAGCGATACCCCATGCTCAACACTCTTTTAATAGGTTAGAGTAGTCACCTCTCCAAGCGATATCCCCTCGCTTGGTTCAAGGATCCAAATACCTTGGACTCGTCACAATCTACAAGAAATACAACAATAAAAGAGTGCTCTCAGATATAGCTGATTAGTACAATTGAAAACTAATATACTTCAATTCTAAAATATCAAGAACTCGGTATTTTTTGCCTCAGAGAAGTTGTCATAAACTCAAAAATCACTCAGTTAATTCGCAGCAATTCAAAGCACAAAGAAGTAGCAAGAGAGCTTTGAGAGAGAGAAAGAGCTTTGAGAGTTTATTCAATTCTCTCATTCATCCTGCCCAAGTTTACTTGGGGTGTCCCCAAAGGCTTTAGAAAAATTGGAGCACAAGAAGTTTAAACTTGAAATCAGAATATTAAAAAAATTTGGCCGTTGTAGAACTTTGATCATCACCTGAAATGGGTTCACGTGCCTGGACATACAGTGTCAGCCGCCTGAAGTAACACTACCTATTCTGATTTTGTTCAATAAATCTTCAGTCGCCTAAGGATAAAACCTCAGTCGCCTGAATAGATAAAATTTTGTTTTTTTTTAAATGTCTTTAAGTCCATTTATATCCCCTAATGAGCTTCATTTCATTCAAAATGATATTTTATACTTACTTACATGAAGCTTTCCTATAATATGAAAACTTTCTTGCTCATTGAAATCTTCATGATCATCATTTCTTTTTCATTTGAGGTTGATTATCCAATGAGTCCTTTGTTGCTTTGAGTCTCCTTGAGCTTTGTCTTGATCACCTTATAATATGTCTTTGAGGCCTGAGTGATCTTTAGAAAGTTCTTTTGAATCTTGGCTTTTTGACGTTCCTGAAATATCATCACTTGAACACGAACAAGTTAAACTTTTTTCCTTTATTTGTTACCATCAAAACAAGATGTGAAAACCTTGTTAGGCCAACAATCTCCCCCTTTTTGATGATGACAAAAAAATTGAGAAAACCTTAAAAATATCATCACTTGAACACAACTCATATCATTGCATACCCATAATTTTGCATATTTAGCATGTTTGACATCCTCTTCTATACTATATGCGTTAAAAAGTCATATCTATCATGACATTGCTCATATTCATTATGTTGACTTAACTGGACTTTTCAATCCTGTTTTGATGATAACAAAATAAAGGATGCTTTAACATATGATGTTAAGTGATGCATTTTAGGTAAAAGAACTCTCAAGGTTGATAAGTTGAAGCACAATGTTAATCTAGTGAAAGCGCCTCATAATATTGAAGGCAATGAATAACAAATAAAGAAGCTTAAGGGCAAGCAAACCCAAAGTCAAAAGTGAACCTCAAAAGACTGAAGGAGGCTGAAGGATTTAAGAAGACCATAATTAGAAGAACTGTTGTAAGTACTTCAAAACCAAATGTCATTTAGATATGTGAAGCTCTTATAAAATCAAAAGAAACTAAGAAACACTTTGTTTTAAAGAGCTTAAAACATGTTTTTTCATTCTTGCTTTCTAATTTCTTGATTTTCAAATCTTTTTCCTTTTCAGCAAGATTTTTAGCTTCTTTCATAACTCTTTCATTCTTGTTTTTCAATGTTGTGTATCGTTTAGTCACATTAACTAACATCTTATGCACTTTGAATAAATTATTTTGAAGTTCTTCATAAGATGACATGCACTCATCATTGGATTCTTTTGCTGAATCATCACAAGAACTATTTAAGGATTTAGATGAGGAGCTTTCCTCATCGTCCAAAGCCATATAGCAAGCAACCTCTTAGTCACTTGATTCATTATCGAAACTACTTGTACTCATATTGTTCCAAGTAGTGGCTTTCACTGCCTTTTTTTTTTTTAATCCTTCTTAAGTAGTGGACATTGCGGTTTTATGTGTCCATTTTTCTTGCAATTATAACATGTAGGGATTTTATTTTTTGATTTCTTTGTATTGGTTTCTTCTTCATTTGATCCCAAGTTCTGGATTTTTCTCTTGAATTTATTCTTCCTTCTAAGAATTTTTGCTAGTTTCTTGGATATATAGGCTATTTCATTTTCATCCATCTCTTCTTCATTATGACTTTTCTTTTGATGTTTTAAAAGCAACAAATTCTTGAGCTTTAGATTTTCCACTCCTTTCATTCATTGTCATTTCATATGTGAAGAGAGAACCTATAAGTTCATCTAAGGAGGTGTTTTTCAAATTTCGTCCTTTCGTTATGGCCTTGGCTTTTGGTTCCCATATAAGTGGCAGCCCTCTAAGAATTTTTATTGTGTGGGTAAACCTAGTGTACATACTAGTGATGGTTTCATTCGGGTTCATCTTAAAAGCTTCATACTCGCTAGTGAGCATATCAATTCAATTGTCCCTTACATCAATAGTACCTTCATAGGTTACTTCTAATTTATCCCATATTTCCTTGGATGATTTGCAAGCCATGACCCTATTAAATTCATTTATGTCTAGAACATAATATAAAACATTCATAGCACTAGAATTTATTTGTAACATCTTATCATCTTGGTCGGTCCATTATTTTTTTTCTTTGGGTACGTCTTTACCATCTACAAGTTTAGAGGGGATAAGGACACCATGTGTGACAACCCTCCATGTTTTCCAATCCATGGTTTGAAGGTAGATCCTCATGCTTTACTTCCAAAATGGGTAGTTTAAACCACAAAAGATAGGAGGCCTAGTTGAGGATTGACCATCTCTAAAGGGAGCTACACTTATGTGCCATCTAGATATTTGTATAGCTACTAATTAAGATTTGCTATAACCCCTCTCTAATAGCAATTGAAAACAAAGGTGTAGTCCCAAGAGGGGAGGTGAATTGAGATATTAAAATTTCTTTTAAATCTTTTTAAGAATTCTTTACCTCTTGTTTATTTATCAAAGTTACAACAAAAGATTTAAATCTTTATTCAATCCACAACCACACAATAAAATAAAACTTAATCAACCAATCAATTATCCAATCAACCACAATATCCAAACCAAGACATAAGATTCATCTTTTTACAAGAATTCATCTTTTGTTTGTTTGCAGCCCTGTATATATGATTTTGATTCAATCCCTGTAGTAATGGATTTATTTTCTCAATATGATGCTTAATATAAAATCCAACACTCTTTCCAAGAGCTTAGACTTTAAATAAACTTTCAGTTAAAGAGTCTTTGGGTATTGACCAATCAATGTACTTCCTTTTCGGTTTCTGCAAGCCCAAAAACAATTTAAATTTAAGTTTATTTAATTTCCAAACTTCGTAGTATTTATGATTAACAATTTAAAACATCCACAAAGTTTATATGTATGCTGGAAATTAAAGAGAGTAAAGGGAAAGAGAAGGAGACCACGATTTTTACAAGGTTCAGCTTATCCCCAGCCTACGTCCTCGCCTTTGGCAAACAACCAAAGGATTCAACTAAATCAGTTCCTTTCCAGGTGGAACAACACCGTTACAAGCAATAGCCCACACTTAACACTTCTTCAATAAGCTAGAGTAGTCACCTCTCCAAGTGATATCCCCTCGCTTGGTTCAAGGATCCAAATACCTTGGACTCGTCATAATCTACAAGAGATATAACTAATAGATGTGTATAAAGAGTGCTCTTAGATATAGATGATTAGTACAATTGAAAACTAATATACTTCAATTCTAAAATATCAAAAGAATGAAGTAGAAGCTTTTCTTAGAAATTTATCACCGATTTTCTTCTCAATTCAAGAACTCGGTTTGCTTGCCTCAGAGAAGTTGTGATAAACTCAAAAATCACTCAGTTAATTCACAGCAATTCAAAGCACGTAGCAAGAAAGCTTTGAGAGAGAGAAAGAGCTTTGAGAGTTTATTCAATTCTTGGTAAGTTTGATTTTCATAAACCATGTATTTATAGGTTTAGAAATTTTCTCATTCGTGCTGCCCAAGTTTACTTGGAGTGTCCCCCAAGAAGTTTAAATTTGAAATCAGAATCTTTAAAAATTATGTCCATTGCCGAACTTCGTTCACTTGAGGTGTAAGTTCAGTCGTCTGAAGTGGGTTCACATGCCTGAAGGTACAGGGTCAGTCGCCTGAGGATAAAACCTTAGTTGCCCGAACAAATAAAATTATGTTTTCTTCTCTCTCTCTTTTCTTTTTTTTTTTTTAAAAAAAAAAGATATTTTGCTTACTTGCTTTCTTACTTTTGAAAAACATTTTTCGGGTTTTAAAATAAAGTCTCTAAGTTCATTTATATCCCCTAATGAGTTTCATTTCATTCAAAATGATATTTTATACTTGAAGTACTTACATGAAGCTTTCCTAGAATATGAAAACTTTCTTGCTCATTGAAATCTTCATGATCGTCATTTTTTTTTTCATTTGAGGTTGATTATCCAATGAGTCCTTTGTTGCTTTGAGTCTCCTTGAGCTTTGTCTTAATCACCTTGCCATATGTCTTTAAGGCCTTAATGATCTTTAGAAAGTTCTTCTGAATCTTGGCCTTTTGAAGTTCTTGATATATCATCACTTGAACACAAACACGTTAAACTTTTCCTTTATTTGTTACCATTAAAACAAGATGTGAAAGCCTTATTAGGCCAACAATATATTATACTAAACAAACACATGCACATACTAAAATATACACATGCCTACACACACATACCTAAGCACACATATACATAATAATAGATACATACTTAGATATTAATATATATATATATATATATATATATATTATAGACACACATGCATAATGCATGTCTACAAACATATATACACACAGATACACACTAATATACACAAAAATACATACATATGCAACACATATATAAATTTCTCTATATATATTAATACACACACACACACACACATATATATATATATATATATGTGTGTGTGTATGTATGTATGTATGTATGTATACTCTAATACACAATCATATACATTTATATGCATACACTTACATGCATTCATTCAGGCATGCCTACATGCAATCACATACATTTGTGCATATATCTGCACATGCATGCATGCATACACACCTATGCGTCAACACATGCACCCTCACATGCATATCCAAATACATGGAAACACAATCAACATGCACCTATTAAAGTTCATGTATGCAAACACACACATGCACGTACTCTTATGCATATATATATATATATATATATATATATATATACTAAACACACACATGTACATACTAAAATACACATGCCTATACACACATACCTAAACACACATATACATAATAATAGATACATACTTAGATATTAAAATATATATATATATATATATATATATATTATAGAAACACATACATATGTATGTCTACAAACATATATACGCACAGACACACACTAATTTACACAAAAATACATACATACACAGCACATATATAAATTTCTCAATATATACTAATATACATATATACATACATACATACATACATACATACATATATATTTATATACATATGTATACTCTAATACACAATCATATACATTCATATGCATACACTTACATGCATTCATTCATGCATGCCTACATGCGAATCACATACATTTATACATATATCTGCACATGCATGCATGCATACTCACCTATGCATTAACACATGTGATTACGCGTGCAAACTGCGTAATTGGCCACTTTAACCCGGTCTTTACAGCGTATATTTTTAATTAAATGCCCAAATTTGTCCAATATTTTAATAAAGTGCCGAAATTATCATTCTTGAGTTTTATTGTGTAATTTACGAGATTTTGATAATTTCTTATCGCAGGAAAAGTCTTGGGAATTGAAATTGACACCTGTCGTATTTCATGCATAACTTTTCCGACCGAACTCCGATCGAGGTGATTCAAATTTATAGAGAAATAGAAAAGGATTATCTACAACTTTTGTGTTTTGAGTTTTGTGAAAAAACTGGCTTCAGAAGGGTCAAATATTGCAGTGAACCGAGAGCAAAAATGTGACCCGACCATGCAGGCCGGGTCGAGTCAAGTTGTCGGGTCTGGTTGGCTAAACCGAGTCTAGGGCTTTCCCTAATCTCTTTTAAATTCTTCTTCTTCTCCCCCTTCTTTCCTAGGCAGCCTGAGGGCTTTCCTCCTCTTCTCCCTTCTTCCAATTCCCTTTTTGTTTATCTTTTCCTTCTTCTTGGTTTTCTTCCTGTCCTTCTGTTCTCGCTCTCTTTTTCTCATTTCTCTATTCTCTACTCCAGCCACAACACTGCCTCATCCTCTGCAAACACCAGCAGGTCCAACTCGCTCAGCATCCCGAGCACCAGCCACCAGTAGACCCCTTGCGGCCACAACACAACACCAATTTCTCGGCCACCACGGCAGCAGTTCTTCTCCAACAGCTTGCTAGCAGCCAAAGCTCGAGGCTTCCCTCTGCAACAACCGAAGCTCCATCTCCAGCCCCTCCATAGTACCAGCCGAAACCCACACTAGTAGCAGCAATACCAGCAGCAGTAGCAGAGCTTTGAAGACCCTAGAAGCTCCTCTATAGCACAGCTAGGCTAGCCGAGCACCACTCCAACTGCAACTCCCATGGCTCTCTCTATCTCTCTCTCTTTTTCTATCTCTTTCTTTTATTTATTTATTTATTTAATTTTTTTGTATTGAAAGTTGGACATGGCTAAATTAGTATTAAGGTTTATTTTAGATTTTAAATAATTGTTAAGTTGTTTTTGCCTTTGGAAAATTAAATTAGTTGTGTTTTTTTTGTTCAAGATTTATTTTTATTTTTTGTTGAAACTCAATTTAGATTAGGTTCGGTTTTATCAAAGTTTGTATTTTTCTTATGGTTTTTCATTTTATTGATGTAGTGAGCCACCGTGGAATTAATTTGACCCGGAAATTGTGCATGGTGAGCATGAGTGGCTAAGTTCGGTAACTCGGGTTGTGGGTCAATGTCGTTTGTTTTCCATGGTTTATTAGTTCTACTAAGAAATTATTGTTAAACTTTTATTTGGTTAAAACCGAATATTGAAGGCATCATTGATAAATAGCTGGCTCTTATTTCTTGTTTTGTTGTTGACGATAGGCACATCAAAACCTTGATTTAATCTAGGATTTTAATCAACTAATTTTTACATAAATTTTAGTTGATGCTTAATGAGAGTTTTTATTTTCTTCCGTTTGGATGTGGTCAATTTACTCGATCTTTAGTAATGAAATTTCATCTTATTAATGTCTTGATTGGATTAACAAGAAGAGGAGTAAGACTTAGGAAATTAGTAAACGGTGGAAGCAAACAGACGTTGATAAAATTTCAGTTTCATTTTGATAGTTTACTCAAGCTTCTCTCACTTTGTTTATTGTTTTCAAAATCGTAAAAGACCAAAAAGATTTTCAAACCCCATTTTCAGCAACAGGATTTCACTAAATTTGCATAAATACTTTGATACTTAGTGGTCCCTGTGGAATACGATCCTGGACTCATCCTTGATACAACTTGACACTTCTGCACTTGGAAGCACAACTCAGAACGAGTCAAATTTTTGGCGCCGTTGCCAGGGACCAATTGGTGTCATCGAAGTGTTTCTCAGATTTCAGAGAGGTGTTATAGAGCTGTGAACGTCTTCACAGCCTGGGTGATATCTACTTCCTCCCCTTTGACGTGTTTGCTTTTATTGCGTTTATACTGAGTTTGTATTACTAGTTGGGCTAAAGATAACACATTTAGACTAGTCAGGACAAACTCATCCATCTCATCATTGAGTGAACCTGTTTCACTTGAATCACTTGAATCACCATCTGATACACGTAGCATCATGGCTGAGAATGAACCTCATGATATGGAGAACCCTAATAGGACACTCAGAGAATATTTGCAACCTATTAGGACCAGTACCCCATCCTGCATTATTCTACCTTTGAATGCAAATGTTTTTAATTTTAAACCTGGGATGATTCCATTATTACCTCATTTTCATGGCATTGAATCTGAAAACCCATATTTGCATATTAAAGAGTTTGAAGAAGTTTGTGCCACATTCATGGATAGAACATGCACTAAGGAGGTAATAAGACTGAAATTGTTTCCTTTTTCTTTAAAAGACAAGGCAAAAACCTGGTTTTATTCCTTAAGGCCAATATCCATTGGGACTTGGCAAGAAATGCAAACTGAGTTTTTAAAGAAATTTTTTATTATGCAAAGAACAATGCTTTGAAAAGACAAATCAAGAATTTTTTCCAAAATGATGTGGAAACACTTTATCAGTGTTGGGAACGTTTCAAAGACCTCTTAAATGCATGTCCTCACCATGGGTATGAGAATTGGAGGGTCATCAGTTTTTTCTATGAGGGGTTGCAACCAAAGATGAGGCAATTTGTGGAAATAATGTGTAATGGTGAGTTTTTCAATAAAGAGCCTGAAGAAGCTTTTGACTATTTTGATTATTTGGCTGAAACCGCCCAATCTTGGGTTGTCTCTGATGTGTATGATAGATCTGAAAAGCAAAAATGTATTATTGGGGGTGGTAAGTATCAATTGGAAGAAGTTGATGATTTGAATGCTAGGCTTGCAATGATGTCCAAAAGGTTAGATTCCATTGAGCTTAACGAGGTAAACGAAATGCATGTTTTACCATCATCTTCTAAAAAATGCAGCATATGTGAGGATCCAGGGCATGCGACTGATGCATGTCCAACTATTCCTGCTCTTAAGGAAGTTTTGCTTGATCAGTCTAACCCGGTGTATATGGCTTCTGAGATTTCTTATGAACCTTATTCTGATACTTACAATGCAGGTTGTAGAAGTCATTCAAATTTCAGTTGGACGAATGACCAAGTGGAGCCATCTCCCCAGGAACAAAGTCAATACATTCCTTATGCAGCATCTGTCCAAGACTCGGGACCCTATTACTTTGCAAATCAGCCTCCTCCAATGCAAAGAAGGGAAATGGAAGATTCCATACAGCAATTAACCGTTAGCTTGCAACAGTTCATGGCAAGCCAAAATGTGATCAACTCTCAAACTTCTCAAGCCATCAACGAGATAAGCACCGATTTGACTAGGCTGAACACATTATTGAATGCTTTGGAGATAGATGAATCTAAATTTTAAGCCCATCTAGATACTCAAGTGCAGATTGCAATCAGGGAACCGTTATCCTCTATTGAAGCAAATGTCAATGATTGCAATGCCGAAGCAAATCTCAGCAGTGGTAAGGTGACTGGTGCACTAGATGAAGAAGTTGAGCAGAATGGTGAGAGTTTAACCTTCAAGGAACCACGTACAAATTTTAATGTTGATGCTTCTGAAGAACCATAGGTAACTATTTCGAAAACTTTTCCTCAAAAACCAGTTCTTAAAGAAGTATATTTCCTGGAAACTATACTGGATAAGGATCCTTTCTTGTTGAAACAAGAAAGACAATTTGAAAATGTGTTATCTGATATTGTGGAGAGTATTGATTTATTCAGAGATCACTTCTGTGCGGATAACAAAACTAACCAATTGTGGTGGCTCAAATTTGGAGACCCGCTAGTTCAATTTATAAATCTGCACCCACCGGACGAAATTCCTCCTGAGCCTCCTCCAGACACACTATGATGTTTTGCTTTCCTTTGTTTTCATTTTGTTTCATTATGTCTTATTTTTAGTTTATTGATAGGTACAATTTCCTTTAGTTCAGTTTTCCTTTTCCATTATTTCTTCATCCAGGTACGCCCCACTTTTCCCTTGCACAATTTTTCTATTTCCCCTATGCTTTCACATTGAGGACAATGTTCCATTTTAGTTGGGGGGTTAGCATTTGCATGTGACACTATGCATATATACGTACTGGGTTTTATATTAAAAAAAAAACAAAAAACAAAAAAAACAAAAAAAAATCATCAAAAATCAAAAAGAAGGAAAGAAAGAAAGGAAGAGTAGTGAGGAATTACATTGAATTATGCTATGCTTAACATTGACTCGTACCCTTCACATACCTGCATGTAACCTAAGAACTACACACTTAGTCATTTATGCGTAGTTTCTCTTTATATGATTTTATGACTCCATGAATAATTGATTGGTAATACATTCGAGTTAATTTGACTATATAATTTTCTGTATTTACATGACATCTCACGAGGTTGAATACACACTCACGTGATTCATTGCACTTAGGTTTTCCTATGAGCATTGAGAGAACACCCGTGGCGACTATGACACCTTGTGAGATATCCTTGAGCTATGTATCGTCCTTTTGAGCGTTAATATCAAATCAGAGTTCATGGAACTCAATTCTCTTTTTTCTGGATGATTCCTTGTACATTAGTCTCTGTCTTTGATTTGCTAGCCTAGAGGTGACACCTAGTGGGGAGATAAAAACTTAGGTCTTGTAGCCTACTCAAGATGTGAAGGCTAAGCCACCCCTAGAGATTGACTTATTTCATAGACCCCTATTCGAGCTCAATTCCCATTGATTGTTTGAAGATTACAAAAGAAGTGTTAAGATTGTCCTAATTGCTCAAGAAAAGATAGGAAATAAAGAATGAGTAGAAGAAGGAACAAGAAATAAACATGCGCATGAGATGAAACGTTGATCCACATACATATCACAAAGAATCAAGGAGGTGAATTGAGATATTAAAATTTCTTTTAAATCTTTTTAAGAATTCTTTACCTTTTATTTATTTATCAAAGTTACAACAAAAGATTTAAATCTTTATTCAATCCACAACCACACAATAAAATAAAACTTAATCAACCAATCAATTATACAATCAACCATAATATCCAAACCAAGACATAAGATTCATCTTTTTACAAGAATTCAGCTTTTGTTTGTTTGCAGCCCTGTATATATAATTTTGATTCAATCCCTGTAGTAATGGATTTATTTTCTCAATATGATGCTTAATATAAAATCCAACACTCTTTCCAAGAGCTTAGACTTTAAATAAACTTTCAGTTAAAGAGTCTTTGGGTGTTGACCAATCAACGTACTTCCTTACGGTTTTCGCAAAGTATTAATCAACCAATGTACTCCTTTTCAGTTTCTGCAAGCCCAAAAACAATTTAAATTTAAGTTTATTTAATTTCCAAACTTTGTAGTATTTATGATTAAGAATTTAAAACATCCACGAAGTTTATATGTATGTTGGAAATTAAAGAGAGTAAAGGGAAAGAGAAGGAGACCACGATTTTTACAAGGTTCAGCTTATCCTCAGCCTACGTCCTCGCCTTTGGAAAACAACCAAAGGATTCAACTAAATCAGTTCCTTTCCAGGCGGAACAACACCATTACAAGCGATAGCCCACACTCAACACTTCTTCAATAAGCTAGAGTAGCCACCTCTCCAAGCGATATCCCCTCGCTTGGTTCAAGGATCCAAATACCTTGGACTTGTCATAATCTACAAGAGATATAACAAATAGATGTGTATAAAGAGTGCTCTTAGATATAGATGATTAGTACAATTGAAAACTAATATACTTCAATTCTAAAATATCAAAAGAATGAAGTAGAAGCTTTTCTTAGAAATTTATCACCGATTTTCTTCTCAATTCAAGAACTCGGTTTGCTTGCCTCAGAGAAGTTGTGATAAACTCAAAAATCATTCAGTTAATTCACAACAATTCAAAGCACAAAGTAGTAGCAAGATAGCTTTGAGAGAGAGAAAGAGCTTTGAGAGTTTATTCAATTCTTGGTAAGTTTGATTTTCATAAACCATGTATTTATAGGTTTATAAATTTTCTCATTCGTGCTGCCCAAGTTTACTTGGAGTGTCCCCCAAGAAGTTTAAATTTGAAATCAGAATATTTAAAAATTATGTCCATTGTCGAACTTCGTTCACTTGAGGTGTAAGTTCAGTCGTCTGAAGTGGGTTCACATGCCTAAAGATACAGGGTCAGTCGCTTGAAGTAACACTGCCTGTTCTGATTTCGTTCAATAAATCTTCCGTCGCCTAAGGATAAAACCTTAGTTGCTTGAACAAATAAAATTATGTTTTCTTCTCTCTCTCTTTTTTTTTTTAAAAAAAAGAAGAAGATATTTTGCTTTCTTGCTTTCTTACTTTTGAAAAACATTTTCTGGGTTTTAAAATAAAGTCTCTAAGTCCATTTATATCCCCTAATGAGTTTGATTTCATTCAAAATGATATTTTATACTTGAAGTACTTACATGAAGCTTTCCTAGAATATGAAAACTTTCTTGCTCATTGAAATCTTCATGATCGTCATTTTTTTTTCATTTGAGGTTGATTATCCAATGAGTCTTTTGTTGCTTTGAGTCTCCTTGAGCTTTGTCTTAATCACCTTGCCATATGTCTTTAAGGCCTTAATGATCTTTAGAAAGTTCTTCTGAATCTTGGCCTTTTGAAGTTCTTGATATATCATCACTTGAACACAAACACGTTAAACTTTTCCTTTATTTGTTACCATTAAAACAAGATGTGAAAGCCTTATTAGGAAAATAATATATTATACTAAACAAACACATGCACATACTAAAATATACACATGCCTATACACACATACCTAAGCACACATATACATAATAATAGATACATACTTAGATATTAATATATATATATATATATATATATATTATAGACACACATGCATAATGCATGTCTACAAACATATATACACACAGATACACACTAATATACACAAAAATACATACATACGCAACACATATACACACACACACACATATATATATATATATATATATATGTATGCATACTCTAATACACAATCGTATACATTTATATGCATACACTTACATACATTCATTTAGGCATGCCTACATGCAAATCACATACATTTATGCATATATCTGCACATGCATGCATGCATACACACCTATGCGTCAACACATGCACCCTCACATGCATATCCAAATACATGGAAACACAATCAACATGCACCTATTAAAGTTCATGTATGCAAACACACACATGCACGTACTCTTATGCATATATATATATATACTAAACACACACATGTACATACTAAAATACACATGCCTATACACACATACCTAAACACACATATACATAATAATAGATACATACTTAGATATTAATATATATATATATATATATATATATATTATAGACACATACATATGTATGTCTACAAACATATATACACACAGACACACACTAATATACACAAAAATACATACATACATAGCACATATATAAATTTCTCAATATATACTAATGTACATACATACATACATACATACATACATATATATTTATATATATGTATACTCTAATACACAATCATATACATTCATATGCATACACTTACATGCATTCATTCATGCATGCCTACATGCAAATCACATACATTTATGCATATATCTGCACATGCATGCATGCATACACACCTATGCATCAACACATGCACCCTTACATGCATATCCAAATACATGGAAATATAATAAACATGCACCTATTCAACACACACATACACGTACTTTTTATGCACATGCACATGCACATGCACATGGAAGCATACATTCATGCATGCCACTACTCACATCCTTGTCACACATTCATATGTATGCTTGCTCACATCCACGAAACGCATGCATGCATTCAAACACACTTATTGTAATAACCCGAAGAATTTTCAGCATCTCGTCGATGAACACAGGGGATTCATCGACGAGGATATAAGAGGAGCTCATTAACGGAGACAGGTTTCGTCGACGAGAAAATACAGAGAGAGGTTTTTGGGGCAGTCTGAAATTCATTGACGAGGAAGGAAGTTTGTCGACGAAATTCCTTAAAGACTCGTTGATGAGATGACGTGTCTCATCGATGAATCCAGGGCTATAAATAGTGAAAACCTGGATTAAATTATAGAATTTGGCGCAGCAATCACTCACTCACTCTCTCTCTCTCTCTCTCTCTCTCTCTCTCTCTCTCTCTCTAAAATGCCTCTACCTCCATCTCTTTTCGATCCTAGTCTCGTTTCTCGCTGGATTGAAAGTTCAAGGCCACCACGACGCTCCCGGTGAAGTTCTCTGCAAGTCTGCAGGAGCTAATCATGGGAGAAGTTGGTTTGGAATTCATCCCAAATCTAGGGTAAGACATTTTATTCCGATTATGCCTTCCTTGTAGTTATAAGAAATGTTGTGGGTAGGAAAATACTAATGTTTTGTTCTAGGGGATGTTGTTTTCAGGGTGTTGAGTGGAGAACCCTGCGGGTGTAAGGCTAGAGTTCAGTGAGAAATCTTTTAGAGATAAGGTAAGGGAAATATGCTATGCTAGGAATTTTTATAATGTTATTAGGGATTTTACACATATGTATAAACTAGCTTATTACCCAGTTTTACAGAATATGAGTTTTAAATGCTTGCGTGGCCTGAGTAGATATTTATGTGATAGAGAACTTATATAGTTTTTACAGTATATTATACTATACTGAATACACAAATATAGACAGTATATTACATTTTTACTCAGATCAGTTTGTTATAGTTTTATACATATATCACAGACATTTATCAAGAATACTATATCACAGTTTTACTCAGATCAGTATATCACAGACATTTATCCAGAATAGTAAATTATAGTTTTACTCAGTTCAGTATGTTATAGTTTTATACAGACCAATATATCACAGATATTTATCCGGAATAGTATATTACAGTGTTATTCAGATCAGTATATTACAACTTTATTCAGAACAACATATACAGTATTTATAGTATGCCATGTTTCCTATTACCATAACATACAAAGTATACAGACAAAGTATACAAACAGATATACATTGATAGCATCAATGTATATCAAATACAACATACAGAGATTACAGTATTTACAGTACAAAAGATAGCGTTATGGTAATTTTAGAAACATGATGAAAATAGTAAAAGAGTATATAAGTATATATATAGTATCAGATCCCTGAGGAATGATTACAGATAGATACAGATAAAGAATACAGAGCACGGTACCGTTGCTATATACAGATAGAGTGCAACCACATATCTCAGATAGTGTGTGGGTACTGTCAAATTGTGCTCAGAGAGGATGCAGCTCCCCAGTTCGCTGGGTTGAGGGGGTCAGTTTGACAAGGTAGCAGCCAATCTCGCGCCTAGGAGAGTATGCAGTTTAGCCGGGATGAGGTAGTGTACAGTATATTGACTTATCTAGAGGGCCGACCAGAATAAGTCCAGCCTACGGGCCGCACAACCCTTTCCTGAGGGGTCAAATCATGACATACAGAGTTCTAGGGATAAAGTACAGTTATGTATATGTATACAATTTTGCAGTATTTGATGAGTATATATTAGCAATATGAAAAGTAGAAAATACCGATGATACAATTATATTTTAAATTTTGAAAAAAATGGACATGCTTTACAGATTTACTATTTCGTTATAGTTCAGTTGTTATTTTAACAGTATGAAACTTAGTCGCCACACACTAGTATTAGCATATTTCCACTTACTGAGTGTCGACTCACCCCATGACTTTAACATTTTTTAGGTGAGCCAACTAGGCAAGCTGACCAGGCTCGCGGATAGAGAATTTATTTGATTACCTTGGTTGTAGGGTGAGTTTTGACAGAGTTTTGTATTTTTAGGATAGATGGTACTGGATGAAATTATTTTTTATGGCTATGGTCTGTAAATACTGGATTCTAGTATTATATAGTATATATATGGTTATATGATTTATGTTTCCGCTGCGTAGGTATGTTTATTGTATACAAGAATACCCCAGTGTCCTTTGGGGTCTGAGATTTCATAGCAGTGATATCAAAGCAAATTATGTGAAAAAAAATGATATAATTTTGAGGTCGTTACATTTTGGTATCAGAGCCTAGGTTGCTAGGTTCTGTAGACTCCAGAGTGCAGCAGAAAACAATACTCGAATATAGGAAAAATATTTGAGGTTTTGTTCTATGGTCTAGATATAGGATTCTCGTGGTGGTTTCTGTGTTTTTCCTGGGGCGACGATTTCAGGAAGACCATAGTAAACTATCAACGAGTCATGTGTTTAGGTTGCAGGATTGGATTTTGGGGTTAGGATCAAGAGGGATGGTTAATAGATAATTTGGGGTTTTAGTTGAATAAGTTGGGTATGTAGGGAAATAGAATTTTGAAATGGTGTTTTATGTGTTTGTAGAATGGACCCAGGAGGCAATAGCGCTCACGTTAGTGGGGATGATGATGCTAGTCCTTCTGGAGTAGCAGGTGGGGATTCAGATGCTGTGCTATGTAGTGTGGCTCAGCAAGTTATGGTTGAGATTGCATGGACCTCTAAAAAGCAGGAAGGTCCATCTTCAGCTCAGGGATGTACCATAGAGAAATTATGAAGATGAATCCGCCAGCATTTTCTGGAGCGACTGACCCTGTAGTTCTAGAGAACTAGGTGTAAGAGGTAAGGAAGATTTTGACAGTACTTCATTGCACCAACAAGTGGAGAGTTTTATATGCTACGTATAGGCTAGTGAGGGAGGCCGAGAGATGGTGGGCTGCCACCAGATTGTTGGAGGAGCAGAGGATGATTCCAGTACTGATGACTTGGGCTCGATTCAAGGACGTGTTCTTTGATAGATATTACCCTGCCTTAGTTAGAGAGGCTCGAGTACAGGAGTTTCTAAGCCTGTCCCAGGGATCATTGACTGTCCAGCAGTATGCAGCGAGATTTATCAAACTCTTGTGTTTGTGCCCATATCCCCGATGAAGTGAAGAAGGCCATAATGTTCAAGAGGAACCTGAGACGAGATATTTATAGGAAGGTGGTGGTACTAAGGATCCAAGATTTTGCAAAGTTGGTTGAAAGAGCTAGTATAGCAGAGGAGAGTCTATCTAGAGATATGGAGACATAGAGTCAAAAGAAAAGGACTGCGCCCTTGAGTTTTCAGGTGGGTCCCAGCCAAGGCCCTTGGAGAGGAGGTAGATCTGGCAAAGGCCAGAGGCAGATGGTAGAGCATAGTGGATTTCAGGGTGGACAACTTCCTAATATTTGTCCTAGATGCAGACGGAGACATCCTAGTGAGTGCTGACTAGGGGAGAATGTCTGTTATCGTTGCGGAAAGCCCGACTATATGGCTCGATCATGTCAGATTCTGTTGAATTATGCACCGACTCCCAGACCGTTTTGAGGTGGATATCAGGCACCTTGAGGAGGTCAGCAGAGGAGTACTACCCCGGTGAGGGTCTATGCATTGACACCGGGAGATGTTTAGATGGCTGGAGATGTGGTTATAGGTATCATTATTGTTTTACCATATAAAATTGTTGTTTTGTTTGATACAGGTGCCACTCACTCTTTTATATCGGTGGCATATGTAAAAATTACTGGAGTAGAGACACAACCGTTAGACGTAGAATTATCTGTGAGTACGCCGATGGGATCTGTAATAAGATGCAGGAAAGTGTTTCGGAATTTCCTAGTGAGTGTTCAAGAGAGAGTACTACCCGCAGATCTTGTGGTCCTAGATATGCAGGGGTTTGATGTGATATTAGGCATGTATTGGCTAGCAACTTATCATGCCAGTATTGATTAGCATCAGAAGGAAGTAATTTTAGACCCCGGGATGAGCAAGAGTACAGATTCGTAGGATCACGCGTACGTGTCCTGCCACAGCTGGTGTCGGTTATTCGGGTGAGGAGGCTACTGCAGGGTGGTTTCCAGGGATATGTCGCATACCTAAAAGAATTGCCAAAAGAAGAATTGAGACAAGCTGACATACCAGTAGTGAGAGAGTTTCTAGATGTATTTCCAGAAGAATTACTTGATTTGCCACCTGATCATGAGATTGAGTTCACTATAGACCTGTTGCTGCGATCTGCGCCAGTATCTAAAGCACCATACCGTATGGCCCCAGTAGAGTTAAAAGAATTGAAAGAATAGTTGTAGGAATTGCTGGATAATGTTTCATTAGGACAAGTGTGTCGCCTTGGGGAGCGCCAGTTTTAGTCGTGAAAAAGAAAGATGGAACCATGAGGTTGTGCATCGATTATAGGGAGATAAATAAACTGACAGTCAAAAATAAATACCCTCTCCCTAGGATCAATGATTTATTTGATCAGCTCAGGGGACATAGGTTTACTCTAAAATTGATCTGCGGTCAGGCTACCATCAGGTGAAAGTTAGAGTAGAAGATATTTCAAAGACCGCATTTCGTACTAGATATGGGCATTACAAGTTTTTAGTAATGCCATTTGGGTTGACTAATGCACCAGCAGTATTTATAGATCTAATGAATTAGGTGTTGCATCAATATTTGGACCAGTTTGTGGTTGTGTTTGTTGATGATATACTGGTCTACTCGAGGAGTTTTGAGGAGCACGAGCATCATTTGAGGCTGGTGTTGTAGATATTAAGGGAAAGAAAATTTTATGCAAAATTCAAGAAGTGTGAGTTTTGGTTAAAACATGTTACTTTTCTCGGCCATGTGATCTCTGAAGTAGGTGTATCAGTTGATCCAAGTAAAATAGACGCAGTGGTGAGTTAGGAAAGGCTGAGAAATGTTTAGGAAGTCTGGAGTTTTCTGAGATTAGCAGGTTATTAATAGTGCTTTGTGGATGGTTTCTCCAGGCTATCAAGTCCATTAACATGACTTGTAATGAAAAATGTAAAGTTTGATTGGATTGACAACTGTGAGCAGAGTTTTTAGGAGTTAAAAGTGGCGGTTAGTTTCAACTTCAGTATTAGCTATTCCATCAAGAGAAGATAGGTTTGTAATTTACAGTGATGCCTCTTTGAAGGGTCTTGGATGCGTGTTGATGTAGCATGGTAGGGCTATTGCATATGTGTCTAGGAAGCTTAAAGAATATGAGAAGAATTATCCTGTCTATGATTTAGAGCTTGCTGCGGACGTGTATGCTCTCAAGATCTAGAGGCATTACCTATATAGTGGAAAGTGCGAAATTTTCACGGATCATAAGAGCCTAAAATATTTCTTCACCCAGAAAGAGTTGAATATGAGGCAAAGAAGGTGGCTAGAACTTATTAAAGATTATGACTGCACGATTAGTTATCATCCAGGAAAAGCAAATGTGGTGGCAGATGCTCTAAGTAGGAAAGGCGATTAGCACTAGTAGCCATGGAGATTCAGCACTCAATTTTGATGGATTTGAAGAGGCTCAGCATATAATTAGTAGAGGAGAGTCCTCAGGCAGTCATTGCTAGTCTAGTGGTTTAGCCTACGCTTTATGAGAGGATTAAAGCAGCTCAGGGTGATGATGCAGAGTTGGCAGCGGTAATGGCTAGAGTACGAGATGGTCAGGGTGAAGAATTCAGTATATCAGATGACGGAGCCCTACGATTCCATAATAGGCTCTATGTTCTTACGGATACCGAGATCAAAAGAACTATACTGGAGGAAGCTTACAAATCCCTATACACCATACATCCAGGTAGCACTAAAATGTATCAGGATCTGCGAGAGTACTTTTGGTGGAGTGGAATGAAAAGAGAGATAGCCGAGTTTGTACAGCAATGCTTGACGTGCCAGTAGGTTAAAGCTAAGCACCAGAGACCGGTAAGATAGTTGCATGCATTTTTCATTCCATAATGGAAATGGGATCACGTTTCGATGGATTTCGTTACGGGATTACCATCAGAGCGTCAGGGGTTGAATGCAATTTGGGTGGTTGTTGATCGTTTGACGAAGACCGCCCATTTCATCCCTATTAAAGTATGTTATTCCATGGACAGGTTGGCAGAAATTTATGTTCAGGAGATAGTTCGCGTCCATGGTGTGCCGATATCCATAGTCTCAGACCAAGATCCTCGGTTTACTTCACGATTCTGGAAAAGTTTTCAGAAGGCTATGGGTACACAGTTAGCTTTTAGCACTGCTTTCCATCCCCAGACAGATGGTTATACTAAGAGGACAATTCAGACACTAGAGGATATGCTTCGTGCTTGTGTGCTTGATTTTGGAGGTAGTTGGATTCAATTTATGCCGTTAGTCGAGTTTACCTACAGTAACAACTACCACGCTAGTATCGGCATGGCTCCATACGGGGCATTGTATAATAGAAGATGTCGTTCTCCTCTCTTCTAGGACAAGGTAGGCAAAAGGCGAGTTTTGGGTCCAGAGATAGTACAACAGGCTTGTGACAAGGTCCGATTAATTAAAGGAAGAATCGGTACAACATAGAGTTAGCAGAAAAGCTACGCAGATACTCACCGCTGAGAGATAGAGTTTGATGTGGGAGATCAAGTATTTTTTAAGATAGCTCATCTAAAAGGAGTTATGAGGTTTAGAAAGAAAGGCAAGTTGAGCCTTAGGTATATTGGCCCTTTTGAGATACTAGAGAGAATAGGGTCAGTTGCCTATAGGCTGGCTTTGCCACCAACTTTGGCTCTAATTCATGATGTGTTTCATGTTGCTATGTTAAGGAAATACATCCTAGACCTGTCCCACATAATCAGCTATGTAGAGATAGAACTTAAGGATTCACTAGCTTATGAAAAATGCCAGTACAGATTTTAGACAGAAAGACACAAGAACTACGTACTAAAGAAATATAGTTAGTGAAAATTTTGTAGAAAATCAAGCTATAGAGGAAGCTTCTTGGGAACTCGAGGAGCAGATCATACAGAGATACCCGCAGTTGTTTCAAGAGGTATAGAGGTAATCAGGTAAAGTATAATAGTTAGATAAGTTTCTTTTGCAGGTACATGTATGGATTTAGTGAGTAGATAGTTTCAGTTTTATATATGTAATCTCCCAAAACATAAAATGGTATTCCTCCTCCATAAGTGAGGGCAGGTAATAAAATAAGTAGACCCTTTACCTTTACGGGATGATAGCGTGTATAATGGTGTTCAATCCAGATAATAAATTTTGAGGACGAAATTTAATAAGGAAGGGAGAATGTAATAACCTGAATAATTTTCATCATCTCATCGACGAACACAGGGGATTCATCAACGAGGATATAAAAGGAGCTCATTGGTGAGGACAGGTTTCGTCAACGAGAAAATAACGAGAGAGGTTTTTGGGGTAGTCTAAAATTTGTTGACGAGGGAGGAAGTTCGTCGAAAAAATTCCTTAAAGACTTGTCGACGAGATGACATGTCTCGTCAATGAATCCAAGGCTAAAAATAGTGAAAACCTTGATTAAATTGCAAAATTTGGCACAACAACCACTCACTCACTCTCTCTATCTCTCTCTCTCTCTCTCTCTCTCTCTCTCTCTCTCTCTCTCTCTCTCTCTCTCTAAAATGCCTCTCCCTCCTTCTCTCTTCAATTCTGGTCCCATTTCTCACTGGATCGAAAATTCAAGGCCACCACGACGCATTTGGCGAAGTTCTCTATAAGTTTGCAGGAGCTGATCATGGGAGAAGTTGGTTTGGAATTCATCCCAAATCTAGGGTAGGAAATTTTATTCAGATTATGCCTGCCTCGTAGTTATAAGAAATGTTGTGGGTAAGAAAATACTGATGTTTTGTTCTGGTGGATGTTGTTTTCAGGGTGTTAAGTGGAGAACCCTGTGGGTGTAAGGCTAGAGTTCAGTGAGGAACCTTTCAGAGATAAGGTATGGGAAATATGTTATGCTAGGAATTTTAATAATGTTATCAGAGATTTTACACATATGTATATACCAACTCATTACCCAGTTTTACAAAATATGAGTTTTAAATGCTTGTGTGGCCTGAGTAAATATTTATGTGATAAAGAACTTATATAGTTTTTATAGTATATCATACTGTACTGAATACACATATATAGATAGTATATTACAGTTTTACTCAGATAAGTATGTTATAGTTTTATATAGACCAGCATATCACAAATATTTATCTAGAATCGTATATTACAATTTTACTCAGATTAGTAAGTTATAGTTTTATACAAATCAATAGATCACAGACATTTATCCAGAATAGTAAATTATACTTTTACTCAGATCAGTATGTTACATTTTTATACAGACCAATATATCACAAATATTTATCCAGAATAGTATATTATAGTTTTATTGAGATCAGTATATTATAGCTTATTCAGAACAGTGTATACAGTATTTATAGTATGCCATGTTTCCTATTACCATAACATACAAAGTATACAGACAGAATATATAGATAGAGTATATAGACAGATATACAGAGACAGCATCAAGATGCTAGAAATACAGCATACAGAGATTACAGTATTTACAGTACAAAAGATAGTGTTATGGTAATTTTGAAAACATGATGAAAACAGTAAAAGAGTATATATGTATATATATAGTATCAGATCCCTGAGGAATGATTACAAAAAGATACAAATAAAGAATACAGAGCACGGTACCATTGCTATATATAGATAGAGTGCAACCACATATCTCGGATAGTGTGTGGGTACCGTCAAATTATGCTCGGAGAGGATGCAACTCCCCAGTTCGCTGGGTTGAGGGGGCTAGTTTGAGGAGGTAGCAGCCAGTACTGCGCCTAGGAGAGTATGCAGTTTAGTCGTGCTGAGGTAGTGTAGAGTATATTGACTTATTTGGAGGGCCGACTAGATTAAGTCTCGCCTACGGGCTACACAACCCGGTCATGAGGGATCAAATCATGACATATAGAGTTCCAGGGATAAAGCACAGTTATATATATGTATACAATTTTACAGTATCTGATGAGTATAGTATGATGTTAGTAGTATGAAAAGTAGAAAATACAGATGATACAATTATATTTTAAATTGTGAAAAAGATGGACATGCTTTATAGATTTACTATTTCATTACAGTTCAGTTGTTATTTTAACAGTATGCAACTTAACCGTCACGCACTAGTAATAGCATATTTCCACTTACTGAGCATCGACTCACCCTATGACTTAAACATTTTTCAGGTTAGCCAGCTGGGCGAGCTGACTAGGCTCGCGGATAGAGAGTTTATTTGATTGCCCTGGTTATAGGGTGAGTTTTGACAGAGTTTTGTATTTTTGGGGTAGATGGTACTGGAGGAAATTATTTTGTATGGCTATGGTCTGTAAGTACTGGATTCTGGTACTATATAGTATATATATGGTTATATGATTTATGTTTCCGCTGCGCAGGTATGTTTATTGTATACACGAATACCCTAGTGTCCTTTGGGGTCTGAGATTTAATAGCAGGGATATCATAGAAAATTATGTGGAAAAAAATGATATAATTTTGAGGTCGTTACACTTATCCCATATGCATGCATACACACACTCATGCATGCATTCACATTCACTATCACATGCATGGACACACACTAACATGCACACATGCATGCATGTACTCCTAAAAACACACAAATACTTCCACACATTGCCACACATATTCACTTGTATGATTACACACAAACATGCACACATGCATGCATCCACTCATCGAAAAATTCATACATGCACTCTGCCTTTCACCGTGCATACTCGGCCACACACATGCACACTCACACAACCACACACACAAACACACCCTCATACTTTTTAGAATAGAAGATAGTAGAGAAAGAAAGACAAATAGAGAAAAACAGAAAGAGAGAGAGTGAGAGAGAGAGAGAGAGTAGTACATAGGGTTCTTGGTAAGGGTGTGCAATTTTTGGCTTAGACCAAAATAACCAACCGAACCTCACCCTCTTGGTCAAAGCGGTTCGATTTAGTTCATTAGAAGTGTAGTGACCTGAAGAATAATAGCATTTTAAATATTAAAGAGGGGGATAAAATAGAAACAGAAACAGAAGGAGGCCGTAGACTTCGTCGACTAACGCAGAGCATTCATCGACGACATTGCATTTTGGAGATAATATTAAATAATCATAAATTCAGGAAATTGCCCAGCTTCGTCGACGAACACAAGGTCTCTCGACAAAGGTCTTTAGAATTTCGTCGGCGAACACAGGGCTTCATTGACAAGAAAATACCAAGAGATGGTTTGGGCTGCTCTGAATTTCGTCGACGAACACAAGGCCTCATCGACGAATTTTGTGAAGGGCTTGTCGACGAGGTGACGTGTCTCGTCGACGAACCTGGCCCTATAAATAGCTAAAAACCAGTATATTTCTCATTTTCACCGCGCCTCTCTCTCTCCTCTCTTTCTCCTACGACTCTCTCCCTTCTCTCTTCATTTTCGACCCCACCAGTCGTCGGATCGACGATCCGAAGCTACTACGACACTCCTAGCGGAGTTCTCTGCAAGACTGCTGGAGCGGATCATCAGGAAATCGAAGTTAGATTTCATCTCAAATTTAGGGTAAGGACTTTTATCCAGTTTTTGACTTCCTGGCAGTTATAGAAAATGATGTAGGCAAAAAAATACTGATGTTTAGTTCTGGCATATGTTGGTTTCAGGGTGTTTTGTAGAAGGCTCTGCGGGTGTTAGGCTTGTATTCCCTAGGGGCTTTTCAAAGTTAAGGTAAGGGAAATATGCTATGCTAGGAAATTTCTAAATATTATACAGTGTATTTATTTACGAAAATTATGTATTAAAGTGTGGTGTGGCATGTGAATATGTATGTAGTACGGAGATATGTTTTACGAATGCTAGTTTCATGATTTTTATGAATTTCAGTACCATGATTTTATAGATTTACATACTATGATTATGTGAACTTCAGTACCATGATTTTACAGATTTTAGTACCATGATTATACGAATCTCAGTACCATGATTATACGAATTTCAGTATTAGGAATATGCAGTTCCATGTTATGATTATTCAGATTTTAGTATGTTATGCAACATCATGGTTATTTCAGTACTTTAGAATCATGGTAAATCAGATGTATATAGAAATGTATTATACGATATCAGACCCTGTTGGACTAGCAGCTATAGAGCATGGTACCGTTGCTACAGATACTATGTTACTTTACGAGTGCAACCACCTATTCAGATATACGTTGTAAAGTCGACCACCTAGGCCCTTGAAGAGGTTAGGATCCCCATCCAGATATGGGTTGAGGTGGGTAGGTTGATTGACGGAGTTCAGTGATTTATTCCTGGTTGGCCAGCCAGGGTAAATCTAGCCTACGGGCCGCACAACCTTGTCATGAGGGGGCATGTCATGACACAGATAGCTATAGGGAACAGTTTCAGTTATTATTATATACGTATGGATTTACTGGTTTAGGGACCCTACTTATGTACATTAGAAGTATTTTGAGTTATAACTTACAATACTGTTATGTTAAGCAACATGGAAAGGGGATGCATTTTCTTGCTTATACTGTACTTAACATATCCAGTTATACATGTTTATATGAAATCAAATTTAGCACATTATGGTTAGCTTATTTGCCACACACTAGTAATAACATATTTCTTTTTATTGAGCGTTGACTCATCCCATTGTTGAAATATTTTTCAGGTGATCCAGGTAGGCGAGCAGGTCAGGCTCACAAATAGAGGGGCGTCTGTAGTGCCCTGTCAGCAGAGTGAGTATCATTTTTGAGAGCATTTTTGTGTAGCCCTTACCAGTTGAGGTTATTTTGGGAACAGTGATACATATATATTCAGAGATTACATACTAGCACTCCGATATTGTACATAAACGTATATGGATGTGTTTATTCAGTTTCTGCTTCTTGCTACTTAGGTTTATAAATGGGCTTATCTCAGTAGGGTATCAGAGCATGTAGATTATCATAGTCTAAAAAAAAACAATTTATTAAGCAGGTCGTTACAAGGAGAGTCATAATCGAACAAGGTCGATTCGATTTTCGGTATGGCATTTATAGGTTTGGTTCTGAATCAAAAACCAAATTTCATTTATATTAAATAATTATATATATATATATATATATGTACACGCACACACACACACCAAAAAGTTACCTAAAGTACCAAACTTGACCCATCCCTTGGCAAAAAATTTCAATTTGGCTTCAATGTTTTGACTTCCCTTCCCCTTTAACCCTTCCCTTTTGACCTCGAGTGTTGCACTACTGCCTACCACTTGCTAAGTGCCACCATTGCTTGCCACCTATTGCCCTTTACCCTTATCGAGTTTTTCCTACCACCATCACCATACACCATTCACCTCACCAGCCTTGCCCCCTTTAACAATTTGAGTCTTTTCCATTGGCTGCTACCATCGCATTTGGCCTCCTATCATCGCAACCCACACTTCTTCTTCTTCTTCTTCTTCTTCTTGTAACGAACCAAATAAAATGGTAATTAAATAATGAAAGAAAAGGGATATGGAAACTGGAAACAAAAGGAAGCCATCGACTTCATCGACGAACGCTTTGCGTTCGTCCACGACATTGAACTTCGGAAGGACTAAAGGAAATGGGGTCAGCAGGGCTTCGTCGATGAATACAGGGGATTCGTTGATGAAGGCTTTGAAGATTTCATCAACGAACATAGGGCTTCGTCGACGAGAAAATACCGAGAGGGGTTATGAGGCAGCCTGAATTTCTTCGACGAATACAGGGCCTCGTCGACGAAATTTTTGAAGGACTCGTCGACAAAAAACAGGCTCGTCGACGAAATCCCATGTTTTATATATATGAAATCCAGGAATTATTTCATTTTTTAAGAAACCTCTCTCTCTCTCTTCTCTTTCTCCCCTTCAGCTCACACTCTCTCTCTCTTTTCATTTTTGGGCTATTTTTACGCTGTATCAACGATCCGAAGTCACCATGACGCTTCTGGCAGAGTTCTCTCCAAATCTGTTGTAGCGGATCGTGGGAGAAAGTTAGGTGGAAATCATCCCAGAGTTGAGGTAAGGATTTTTAAGTCATATTTGGTCTTGCGCTAGTTATAAGAAATGTTGTGCGCATGAAAATACTGAAGTTTAATACTGGGGGTTTTTAGTTTTTGAGTATTGGTCAGGAAACCCCTCAGGTGTTAAACTTGAATGCTTTTGGGGTGAAAACTTTCTACCCAATATTTGGATTTTTGGCAGTTAAGGAAAATATTGTATGCTTCGAAATACTGAACTTTAATTCTGAGATTTTTCATTTTCAGGGTGTTGAGTTGGGAACCCTACGGGTGCGGGGCAATTTTATTAAGGGCTTTTTAGGAATCAGGTAAGGGGATAAACTAAGCTAGTATTGTTTTGGAAAATATGTATATATATATATATATATATATATAGTTATCATTTGATTTATGGAAAATGTATATGATTATGTATATATGTCTTATATTTGCAAAATACTATGAAAATGATCGTATGTTGAATATGTGGAAAATCTACTGTGTAGCATAAGTAAAAAAAAAATGTTGTGAAATGTTGTTTTCTAGGAATGTGGATGAGATGGATTTTTATGATGGAAAACCGGCGTACGGGCTGAGATGTTTATATATATATATATATATATATATATATATATATAGATGTGATTTTTCAGCGTATGGGCCGTGCTATGTGATTTGCCGGCGTACGAGCCATGCTATGTGACTGTGATTACCGGCGTACGGCCGTGCTATGAGATTTGATTTGTTGGCGTACGGGCCGTGCTATGTGATTACTATTTGCCAGCGTACGGGCTGTGCTATGTGTAGCTAGGGTATGGGCCGAACTATGATAAAATGTGTAATACAGGCGTACAGGCCGATGATTTTCATGATACATGTATATATGTGAAATGATATGATTGATGTGAAAATAAATGATATGAGATATTTATGTATCACGGTTTCAGTATATGTATATGATATCAGATGCTGGTTGGCTTGGTTTAGGCTAGCACTTGCACGGTACCATTGCTATGTGTCCATGGTCCTCGTAATCATGATATCTAGGTTAACGCCGCTGTACGGAGTGGTGTGAGATTGGATGGTCGATGTGGTTATGTTTTAGGAGTGTGCTGTTATCGCCCCTGGTGTACGGACCAGTCTGGGTAGACCCATCGGACCTACAGACTAGACTATTGACTTGACAGTGGTCAGCCAACCATTGTCAGGTCCTGCCTTCGGGCCACACAACCCAGTCATGTGGGGGTAATACATGACAACAACTAGCTAACCTACCACGATTGTTTTATGTTATTATTATTATTATAACATGAGTTGAGATATGTTATGAAAATGCAGTATGTTCTGCCGTGTTGATTTATATATATATATGGTTTCCCAGATTTGATGAAACAGTACTAAATGTGTTATATATGATATATGTTGAACACGAATTACTCATGTTGCCACACACTAGTATTAGTTTATTTCCCTTACTGAGAGGTGTCTCACCCCAAAATTTCATTAACTTTTCAGGAGCCCCAGATAGGAGAGCGGGAAAAGGCCCACAGAATTAGTGTTGTTTATCTGCCCTCTACGAAGGGTAAGTTTTTGGTAGGGATAGTTAGGATTTTTGTGGGAATTGTCCCTAAATTCCATTTTTGGGATGTATATATATATTGAGAGTTAGTGTTTATAGTACTCTAGTATGTATTGGGCACATTATGATGAGATGTATATAATTTTATACTTTCTGCTGCGTAGGCTTCTGCTGTATGTTTTGTTATATCCCTGGTACCCATGGGTCCAGGTGGATTGTGACCTGCTGAGTTGTGATGTTTGATGTTGATATTATTATATAAAAAAAAATATGTGAAAAATGAGCAGGTCGTGACACTTCTTCTTCTTCTTCTTCTTCTTCTTTCTTTTTTCAGTTATGTGTTTGAAATATGTTTCCTTTATGTATCATCCGTAGAACTTGGTCTTATGATTTGAAATTCACATTTCTCATTAGCAGCTAAAAATTAACTTTGGTTAATTCAATTTTCAAAGGTTTTAACCAAATTGAAGTACTTTGGTTTGGTTTGATTTGGTGCTTCTAGCCACTGAACCAAAAAACACTGATTTTCCATTTTTTTGTTATAGAATCAACTAAACTAATCGATTACACAGTCCTAGTTCTTGGGTTTAAAAGACAAAATGGAGAGAGAGAGAGAGAGAGAGAGAGAGAGAGAGCCTTATATGTTTTTTTGGGTTTAAATAGCCTAAAAAGAATAAAATAATAAATATATTGTTGGCCTAACAAGGCTTACAATTCTTATTTTGATGATAACAAATCACGATATGTTTAATATGGTTTGTTTCAAGCGAAATTCTTTCAGGAAGAAGGCAAAGCTTAAAGATAGTTCAAAGCTCAAAAGGATGATAAAGCTTATGGTGAAAATACTATTAAAAAAAATCAAGGAAGAAAGATGATCAGAAGCTCAAAGATGATAAAAGAATAAGGACTTACTTGAAGATCAAAAGAATATAGTTTTAAGGATGTTTGTATGTAAGTACTTCAAGTAAACTTCAAATATAAACTGAATTGAAGCTCTTATAAATAAAAAGAAACTTAGAAATGTAATTTTAGAAAAACCCTAAAGTATGTTTTTCAAATCAAAGAAAATAAGGGTTTAAAAGAAGAAAAGTTTTTTAGTGAAGCAGAAGGGCCAGGCGACTACCTACTTGTGGCAGGCGACTGCTCAAATTAGAAAAGGATTTTTTAAAGAGGCAGTAGGGTGTCAGGCAACTGCCTAAGCACAGCCAGGCACGTGGGTGGTCAAGCCAGGCGACTGCCTGTATTCTATGTGTTGAGATTCTTCTATGGCAGGCAACTGCCAAGTCGTGGTAGGCAACTGCCACTCGAATAGATTGTTAAAAATTCTCAACAGGAAGATTTTTTAATTGGATTTCTTAGGAACTACTCTTTTGAAAAACCTGACGGTTACTCCAAGTAAACTTAAGGGGCAAGGAATTATTTTTAAACACCAAGAAATTTTCTAGCAATCAAAGTTCTTTGAAAGCGCTAAATCTATCTTGTCTTCATCCTACTTCAACTACTGAGTTACTGCTGATACAAATTTCGAACTAGAGTCTTCAAAGTCTGAATCTTTCAATACTTGGAAGATATATTTGGTGCTCTAAATTTATTTTGAGCTTCAATATTTTTATATTGATTTACTTTGAAGTATATTTGTGCCGAATCTTATACTAATCAACTCTGTTGTGAGAGTGTCTCTTGTGCACAAAACTTTCTTTATCTTGTTTCTTGTTTCTTGTTTATAGATGATTCAAGGTTGTAGAATCATTGGACTGAACGAGGGAATATCGTTTGGAGAGGCGGGCTCTAGCCTAAAGTAAGGAGTGGTTGTAATCGGTATTGTTCCACCCATCAACGGAATTGAATTAGTGAATCCTTTAGTGGTTTGCCAAAGGCGAGGACGTAGGCTGGGTATAAGCCGAACCTTGTAAAACCTTGTGTCTCTCTCTTTCTTCCTTACTTTTTATTTTTAAGCAAAATTTACAACCTGCGTGGATGCTTTAAAATTGATAAATTCTAAGTGTATGGTTGTTAAATAGACCGGAAGATAATTCATTTTGACTTGATCAGCATTGATTGTGGAAATCGAAAGGGACTACGTTGGTTGATCATCCTAAACTTATTAAACTAAAAGTTTATTTAAAAAATGAACACTAGGAAGAAGTGTGATTGTGAAATAACACAAGGCTAATATAAATTCAGTGCGCTTTACACTTTGATACAGGGCTATTGCTACAAAGTTCAAGATATTGATTACTTTGTTGTTTGGTTGTGGTTGACTTGATTTAATTTGGTGATTGTATTGGTGGTATACTTGTTGTGCTTGTTGTTATAAAACAAAAGCATTAAAAAGAAATTTTTTTAAAAAAAACCCAATTCACCCCCCTTTTGGGAAGCTATTGTAATTTCATTTGGTATCAGAGCCTAGTTATAGCGAATTCTTAACAAGAAGCTATAAAAAGATATAAATGGAAAACATAGGAGTAGCTCCTTTTGTAGAGGGCCCATCGTCAACTCGTCCTCCAATCTTTTGTGGACACAACTACGCCTTTTGGAAAAAGAGAATGCAAATCTATCTCCAACACATGGATTGGGAAGCATGAGAAGTAGTTTTGGATGGATACGTTATTCCAACTAAAATAGTAGATGGAAAACAGATTCCCAAAGAGAAAAAGGATATGACCAATTCAGATTATAAAATTCTTCAAATCAATTCGAGTTCTATAAATGCTTTATACTGTGCTTTAGATGCTAACGAATTTAATAGGGTCATGGCTTGCAAGACGGCTAAAGAAATATGGGATAAATTAGAAGTTACATATGAAAGAACTATTGATGTTAGGGACAATAGGATAGACATGTTAACAAGCGAGTATGAAGCATTCAAGATGAATCCAGATGAAACCATATCAAGTATGTACACAAGATTCACCCACATAATCAATTCCTTAAGTGCCTTAGAGTAAACTTATACCACCTATGAAATGATTAGAAAAATTTTAAGAGGCCTTGCCTCCATATGGGAACCAAAGGCTACAACTATCACTGAAGGTAGTGACTCACTCAAAAAATGAGCAGCTCGGAAGCTATCCTAAGTATAGGAGTTGCGTCGTGTAATATTTAGCTTAAGGGCTAGATCATCTCTTCAGTAAATGCATTTTAATCTCAAATTTTACCGTTCTCCCAATCAAAAAATAAAATTTACTGAACTCAGTTCAGATTCGGGTGTTTTCAAGATTTAGAGACTTATTTTGACCAATTAAATAAACACGTAAATTAAAATCCTAAAACTAGCATGCATTGAATTAAAGAGCAAGAATGGAATTCCTAATCTACTCAAGGAAACATCAAAACACGCGTTGACTAAAAATGGTAACTTTGATCGTGGAATTAAAACACGCAATAGAGACTTAATCAGATTCAAACACACATTAAAAACTAAACCTTTAATCAATCACGAACTTGAACCAAACGCAGCACAAAACTAAATACTAAAAACTAAATAACATGTAACTAAATACTAAATACATAATTAAATAAACTTCAAGTTCTTCCATAAAGCATAAATAAAAAAAAATAACATTTAACTAACATAAAAGAAGAAGAAAGAGATAAGAAGAGAGAGAGAGAGAGAGAGAAACATTAAAGTTCAAATTTTTATTTAACATTAATAAATCAATATCTCAATCTTAGAAAGCAAAGAAAAGAAAATAGAAAGAAGAAGAAGAAGAAGAAGAAGAAGAAGAAGAAGAAAGAGAGAGAGAGAGAGAGAGAGAGAGAGAGAGAGAGAGAGAGAGAGAAAGAGAGAGAGAGAGAGAGTTGCTGCAGAGGTTCTGTGTGCTGTTGTTGGGAATTTGGCCAAAAGGATGGGCTTGAGGATCTTCACGGCAGCATAGGTAGCCGATGGTGGTGGAGTGGCTGTGCAAAGGCTGCTGATGCTCGGGTGGACGGCAGTTGCTGGTGCCTATGTTTGGTTGTGGTTGGAAGAAGCTGCTGCTGCCGGAGGCTCAGTTGTAGAGGATATAGAGGAGGGTGGAACTGCTTGGTCGAGAACTTGTGGATTGTGCTGGTGTGCAGAGGCTGAGAGAGAGAGGAGAGCTGAAGCAGGTAAGGAAGAAAACATAGGGAGTGAAAGATAGATAGTAGAAGGGCAGGGGAAAATAGAATAAGAGAGGGGGATAACGAGAGATAAGGAGAGAAAGAGGGTTAGAGGAAGGATGCCAAGAGAAAGAGAGATTGAGGGATTAGGGAGAGAAGAGAAGCATGGGAAGAGAGGGTGCTGGAGGCACACCCTGCACAAGGGAGAAGAGAGGAATTTAAATAGAAGAGGAGTGGGGTTTGTTGCCCTATGACCCACAAGACCCACCTGGAGAAGAACTCGACCCAGCCATGCATGGCCGGGTCACATCAAAGCTTACGTTTATATTTTTTTTTTCTTTTTTTTTTCTTCATTTTTTTGCTTTCCGAGATCACGACTAAGTTTGACCTTCTTGGAGCCCATTTCTCTCAAAAGTAAAAACATAGAAGTTGTAGATAATCCTTTCGTATTTCTTTATAAATTTGAATCATTTCGATCAGAGCTTAGACGGAAAAGTTATGCATGAATTATGAACTGGTGCCGTTTTTGACTCTCGAGAATTTTTCTGCGATAAAAAAATTAACAAAAATTCATAAATTGTCCAATAAAACGAAAAAATGATAAATAGGGCACTTTTTAAAAATATTGGACATAATTAGGCATTTAATTAAAAATAGAAGCCTTAATGACCAGATTAAGATGTCTAATTACGCAGTTTTAGCGCGTAATCACACCCCTAACTAACGTTTTGCTAGTGTCTATAAAATAGTGTGAATGAATTTTAGGGCGGTGCCTACAACTACGAACTCCAGTGAACATGAAATTAATGCACATATGACACAACCATACCGTTTTACATACAAGAACATAACTGAATTCACACAAGTTCGTTCATATTCAATGCACACAACTCTGAAGCACGTCACTCATGCAAGTTTCATCATTTAAATGTCATTTAAAAATAGTATACTCACATGAAGTTAATTAGTAGAACAATTCAGAATTAATGTAGTCATATAAGTCTGAGTATAAGCAGGTAAACTCTCGAGGTGTATGTGATGTGTGTGACTAAGTACACTTAGGATACCAGTGGACGCCTACAGAACGGTCACTTTGACTTAGCCTAACTGATATACCCTCAAGAACACTTAAGGAAGATGGGTTCACTCATCATATGTGAGGAGGAGTGTTGCGATCAAACATCTCAATGCAAAGTACATGGAGTGGATTAGTCTGGAAAGGATCTAGCCTATCTATGAGGTGTCGGGTCCTTCACCCTAGCATCTTCTCACCTACTCGTCATATCCAACCGAGACCACCCTAGATCAACTTATTCACAAACTTGTCATGAATACATCTGAGGCATTAACCGGATGGAGAATCTTCATATGTGGAAAATATGTGTCGTGTCCTTGACTTTTTGTGATAATTTTTGTGGGGCTAGCATTAGCATTTCATTTCATGCACATGTTTATTTCTTGTTCTTTCTTCTGCTTATTCTTCATTTTCTGCCTTTCTTGATCAATTAGGACAATCATAACACTTCTTTTGTAATCTTCAAACAATTAATGGGAATTGAGCTTGAATAGTGGTCCATGAACTAAGTCTATCTCTTGGGGTGGCTCAGCCTTCACATCTTGAGTAGACTACAAGACCTAGGTTTCTATCTCCCTACTAGGTGTCACCTCTAGGCTAGCAAATCAAAGACAGAGACTAATGCACAAAAATCATCTAGAAAAAAAAGAGAATTGAGTTCCATGAACTATGATTTGATGTCAACGCTCAAAAGGATGATATATAGCTCAAGAATATCTCACAAGATGTCATAGTCGCCACGGGTGTTCTCTCAGTGCTCATAGGAAACCCTAAGTGCAATGAATCACGTGAATATGTTTTCTTCAGCCTCGTGAGATGTTGTGTATATATAGGAAATTATATAGCCAGATTAACACGAGTGTACTACGAATCAATTCTTCATGGAGTCATGAAATCATATAAAGAGAAACTACGCATGATTGACTTAAGTGTGTCATTCTTAAGTTATACGCAAGTATGTGAAGGGTATACATAGTTTTAAGCATGGCATAATGCAGTGTAATTCCTCAGTGCTCCTCCTTTCTTTCTCTATTTTTCCTTTTTATTTTTGTTTTAATTAATAATATAAAACCTAGCACGTATACGTGCATAGTATCACAAGAGAATGCTCACCCCCCCCCCCCCCAAACTAAAGTGGGACATTGTCCTCAATGCGAAAGTATGGGGGAAGCAGAAAAAACTATGCATGGGAAAGATAGGGTGTACCTGAGTGGCGAAGTAATGGAAAAGACGAACTGAACTATAGGAAAAGGGACTGAAAAATTAACTAAAAATAAAATAAGGCAAAATAAAAGGAAAAGAAGGGAAAGAAAAACATCACAATTGTCTGGCGGAGGCTCAGGAAGAATTTTGTCTGGTGGGTGCAAGTCCATAACTTGGATTAGCGGGTCTCCAAATTTGTGCCGCCACAGTGGATTAGTCTTCATACCTGCACGAAATCAGCCTCAAATGAATTAATACGCGTCAAAATACCAAACAATACGTGTGTAGATCGACCCTCTTGCGTTAACAAGAAAGGGTCTTTATTCAATATTATTTCCATGAAATTCGCTTCTTTACGAACTAGTGTTTGAGAGAAAGTTATTGGAACAATTACCTTTAGTTCTTCAGAAGCATTAGCATTAAAAGTTTTACCTGGTTTCTTGAAAATGAGGCTCTCACCAGTCTGGTCACCCTTTTTATCGGGTGTACAAATCATCGTACCACTACAAGGGTCTACTTCCACATTGGGCTCCTTGACATATGATTCAGGCGGGAGTGACGGTTCCACAATTTCTGGGCTTTGAGAGGGAGGTACCACAGGTTGGTACATCTCATTGGTATCAGTCTCCGTATTAACTAACTGCTCCGCTTCTACGCTAGTTTCCTCTGATTTTTCTTTGACCTCTTCTAGTTCAGCCGTAACTTCTGTTGCTGGGACAACTGGTTGCTCGGCGATAAGCATCTTAGGTTGGGGAACTTCTTTCTCGCTTCTCGGAGTAATTGTGGTCTCTGGTGTCTCAAAGAGAACATTGTGCATTTGTTGTTGTGGCTGCTGGTACTCTTGAGGACTAGGTTGAGGTTTCGTGAGCAATTCTTCGTTTTCTAAGATGTCCAACTGCGTGCTTATCGCATTAATGGTATCCTGCAATTCATTATTATGATTGACTTGAGTTTGCATGAACTACTGGAGCATGTTTGCCATCTATGTTATGCTATCATCGAAAAATTCTGACGGCGTATAGCTCTAAGGGATCTGTTGTGGCTAATATTAAGGCAGAGGGTTGTTGGGGTAATATGGTGGCTCATATGCATCTCCACCACTGAATGTACTGATAGGGAGTGCAGTCATGGGTGCTTGAGTGTATCGTGTGTTCCACTGTGGGACATTTTCAGCTAGGTAATCGAAGAACGATAATACCTGATCTGGATCCTTGCTGAAGAGTTATCCATTACACATGGTTTGGACAAAATACTTTCAATCAGGGGTAAGAGAAGTATAAAAACAATCAGTTAACCTCCATGAGTTGAACTCGTGAAGTGGACAAGTGCTTAGTAGATCCTTGAATCGCTCCCAGCAAGCCTGAAATGTCTCATCATCCTATTGCACAAAATTAAGAATATGTTCCTGCAAAAATTGAGTTTTCTGTAAGGGACAAAATGCATGTAGAAATTCACGCTCCATATCAGACCAATTAGTGATAGAGTGAGGTCTCAAGGACTGAAACTACATTTGTGCCCCATCTTTCAAAGAAGCAATAAATAATTGCAGTCTAAGAGATTCATGAGTTCTAGCATGAGGAAAAAACATATTGCCGGTTAACTCGAATTTTGATAAGGGTTGATAAGGGCACTTATATTCTGTCCCATAGAACTCGGGTAGCAATGACATCCTCCCGCGCTGCATCATAAAATTAAGCTCATCAGTAGGAAAAATAGTGGAAGGGAATGCTATGGTATATTCAAGCTACAAAAAGTCCATTATCGTGCGCGGTGCAGGTGCAGCCATTTTTTTTCAAAACTCAATTTTTTTTCTGTCCTTTTGTCTTTTTTTTTTCATAAAACTAATTAAAATGATGGGAAAAACACTACTTTAAGACTAAGACTGACATTCCCCGGCAACGGTGTCAAAAACTTGACTCACTTGAAAAATGAGCAGCTCGGAAGCTATCCCAAGTATAGGAGTTACGTCATGTAATATTCAGCTTAAGGGTTAGATCGTCTCCTCAGGGAATGCGTTTTAATCTCAAATTTTACCGTTCTCCCAATCAAAAAATAAAACTTACTGAACTTAGTTCAGAGTTGGGTGTTTTCAAGATTGTGGAGACTTATTTTGACAAATTAAATAAACACGTAAATTAAAATCCTAAAACTAGCATGCATTGAATTAAAGAGCAAGAATGGAATTCCTAATCTACTCAAGGAAACATCAAAACACGCGTTGACTAAAAATGGTAACTTTGATCATGGAATTAAAACACGCAATAGAGACTTAATCAGATTCAAACACACATTAAAAACTAAACCTTTAATCAATCACGAACTTGAACCAAACGCAGCACAAAACTAAATACTAAAAACTAAATAACATGTAACTAAATACTAAATACTAAAAACTAAAAACTAAATACATAATTTGTAATGTCCCTAAATTTCTTAACATAAAATGTCACATAATAGATCAAATGGTCAACTCGAACCCGTGGGTAGGTGGGACACCTGTCAAACACAGCGGAAAACCTAGCAGCAGTAAACATAAAATCTCAAAAATCCAATCATAAAACATAATACGAGAGCTTTCTATAACATTATAAAACTATACTTCTATACATCCTCATATACATCAAAATATCTCTAGGGTCAAACACAAAATAACTCTGTCCCTATTACAAAATCTCACCCTTTTCACAAGGTAATCTCACTAGCTTAACAGCGGCCCTGACCCGCCGGTCTCTTAGGGGCTCCTGAAAAATTAATTAAGTTTGGGGGTGAGACACTTTTCCATAAGGGAAAATAAACTAAATACAGCTGTATGGCAACATGAATATTTAATGCAATCATATGTATACAATACATTTCAGATTTTGTAAACGTTCATCATATCATACTGAATAATCACACGCTTTCATATTTTCTAGTAAGTCATATCATACATAAAACATCTGTTATACTGGTAGTACTGAAAACAAACCCAGTATGAATAGTTAGCTGGTGTCATGTATTACCTCCCATGATAGGTTATGCAGCCCAAAGGCGGGACCCGACAATGGCTGGCCGACCACTGTCGAGTCAAATATGTCTGTAAGTACGATGAGCCCACCACACCCTGGTCCGGACTGCCAGGTGGACGTCCACACTCTACTGAAAGTCACATCGACTATCCATTTCCCATCCCCTCATGGGATGGTTAGCACTAATATGACGTAAATATCCGATCCACAATATAGCTACGGTACCGAGCCCCTGAACTGAACTAAACTAACATCCTAGTTGTGATAACATATAATACATGATCATATATATAACATCATTACGGCCTCGTGCCGAAAATATAGTAATTACGGTCTCGTGCCAAAATCATGCATAAATACGGCCTCGCGCCGATATCATAAATACGGCCTCGTGCCGATAACATAAATACAGCCTCGTGCCAATAACATAGATATGGCCTCGTTCCGATAACATAATCACATGGCCACGCGCCAAAATCGTTTCAGGTATATATATATACTGAAAATAAATCATTTATCATATATTCGTCAAATTCATCACAACATAACTCATCTTTTCATAATACCTGAAATCATGCTTTGTTCGTAAAATCTTTCACATCATAATACATTTCACATAAAATAATATTCATGCTACACATATGCTGTTAAAAGTCATACTTCATATTCTAAAATCGTGATTTTCCGGCATCTCATACATACATATATATTTTAATCATCATAATAGTATTTTCCCAATCGCACCTTTCATTCATAATAAACAATATAGCATATGCTTTTCTAAAAATAAATTTACTCATAATTAATAATAATTTGCATGGAAAATAACTGTTTTGGTTTATTCCCTTACCTGACTACTGAGAAATTCATTAGGACCCAAATCCTACGCCCTTGGCGCCCGAAATTCAACTCCTGAAGTTTACATTTTTCCCAGATTAATTAATCTATTTCTCCAAAATAATACTCATCTAGCCTTCTTTAGGCTCCATATACCTCAAATTAATATTTAAATTATTATTTAACATCCCCACTTAATTTTCCAAATTTTGCCTGCAGGTCCCAAAATTACACCCGCGCTCACCCGGACCCTAAATTCTAGAAATCCTACTTCAGTCCTAGATGCTTAATATTTTTGCATTTCTAAATTAATGCTAATTAATTAAAAATAAGCCCCTTAATAACCCCTGCACCCCAAATTTGGGGTTTTGGCCTGAGACCCCGACGAGAATTTCGTCCTATTAGACTTGTAGAGAATCATCCCTAGATTCTCGTGGTGGTGTCTGTTTGTCAATTAAGCTTATATTTTGCAAGAAATTAAAGAAAAAGGAGAAAATGACTTACCCCAAGGAATACGCCTACGCCGCTCTTACCACCGATCCGCTCCGGTAGAAATGACGGTAGCGGCGAATGGAGTCCAGTGGTATCTTCGGATTTTCGATCGGGTGAAAGTTCGTCACGAAATCGAGGAGAGAGGGAAAGAGAATGTGAGGAGAGAGAGAGAGAGAGTTCAGAGAGTTACGGAGAATAAAAATAAAGAAAAGAAAAAGTAAAGAACAAGAAGAAGAAAAAGAAGAAGTAGAAGAAGAAGAAGAAGAAGAAGAAGAAGAAGAAGAAGAAGAATAAATTTAACTTTTGAATCTCCTAAAGCTTTAGGAGGATAAATATAATAATAATAATATTTAATTAATATTAATAATATTATATTTTATTAAAAAAATAAATATTTATTTTAATTAATTTTTTTTTCTTTCTTTTTTTATAAATCCGTTTAATTAATTAGTTAATTAATTTTTTTTAAATCCGTTTAATTACTTAATTAATTATTTATTTATTTATTTATTTATTTTTATTATTTTTTTTGGAAATCATTCCACTAATCTTTTATATCTCTTTTTGAGGTTTTTACATTCTCTCCTCCTTATAAAAATTTCGTCCTCGAAATTTGTCATTCCCCTGTTTCCCTTCCTTAGTGAAAACACTTCCAATTTTTATTGATTACTCTCACTTATGGTGGAGGAATACCGTGGTTACAACGAGGGCTCTGGGAGATTACAACTATTCCAAATTCTCCCAAAACCATTCACGTTTCAAAACTAAAAACTCTATCTATCTTACGTTACACTATATAAATAAAAACTACAATACTATTCCATTCACTTGACTGGCTCAGTTCTAAACTCTACTAAATAAGTACAGATATCTCTGGCGCATCTGATCCTCTAGTTCCCAGGAAGCCTCCTCAATGGCATGGTTGTGCCCCAAAACTTTTACCAGTGGAATCTTCTTCGTGCGTAGCTCCTGTTCCTTCCAATCAAGAATTTGCACTGACACTTCCTCATAAGATAAAGTATCACCCAACTCCAGTGCCTCATATTTGATCACATGGGAGGGGTCTGGGACGTATTTCCTCAGTATAGAAACGTGGAATACGTCATGGATCCTAAATAGGACCGGTGGTAATGCCAAGCGATAGGCAACTGGACCCACTCTCTCAAGAATCTCGAATGGTCCAATATACCTAGGGCTCAGCTTACCCTTCCTCCCGAACCTCATAACACCCTTCAACGGTGCCACCTTCAGGAATACGTGATCTCCTGTGTCAAACTCCAATTCTTGCCGACGAGTATCAGCATAACTCTTCTGCCGGCTCTACGCTGTCTTGATCCTGTCTCTGATAAGTCTGACTTTATCCTAAGCCTGCTATATCAGCTCTGACCCCAATACCTGTCTCTCACCAACCTCATCCCAATACAATGGGGATCGACACCTCCTTTCATATAGTACCTCATACGGTGCCATCCTAATGCTGGCCTGGTACTTGTTGTTATACGCAAACTCAACCAGTGGAAAATTCTACATCCAATGACCTCCAAAGTCCAGCACACATGCTCGCAGCATATCCTCCAGAATCTGTATCATCCTCTCTGTCTGAGGATGAAAAGTTCTGCTGAACGACAACTAAGAACCCATGGCCCCTTGCAGACTCTTCCAAAAACGAGATGTGAACCGTGGGTCTCTATCTAAAACTATGGACACTGGGACGCCGTGACGTCTAACTGTCTCTTGGATGTATAACTCAGCCAATCTGTCCAAGGAGTAGCTAACTCTGATCAGCAAAAAGTGGGCAGTCTTCATCAATCAATCCACCACTACCCAATTAGCGTCCTGTCTATGCAATGCTGGCGGTAATCCTGAGACGAAATCCATGGCTATATGCTCCCACTTCCACTCAGGAATGTGGAGTGGCTGCAACGATCCCTCCGGTCTCTGATGCTCAGCCTTTACTTACTGGCACGTCAAACACTGACCCACATACTGAGCTATCTCCCTCTTCATGTTGCTTCACCAGAAGGACTCTCGAAGATCCCTGTACATTTTAGTGCTACCTAGATGTACAGTATATAGGGACCAATGTGCTTCCTCCAGAATGACTTTCTTGATCTCAGGATCGACAGGAACACATAACCTGATACAGAACCTCAAGGCTCCATCATCTGAAATGACGAACTCTAGTTCCTAACCATCCTGCACCTTTCCTACAAGCTCTACTAGTTCTACATCATTCCTCTGGGCTACTTTAATCCTCTCCTGTAGAGTCGGCTGCAAAACCAAGTCAGCAATGAACACCTGGTGATTGCCCTCTACCAGCTTCACACCGAGCCTCTCCAGATCCATATGAATCAGATACTGAATCTTCACTGCAGATACAGATGATTCCACTGATTTCCAACTCAAAGCATCAGCAACCACATTAGCCTTTCCCGGGTGGTAGCTAATAGTGCAGTCGTAATCCTTTATTAGCTCCAGCCATCTCCTCTGCCTCATATTCAATTCCTTTTGCGTGAAGAAATACTTTAAACTCTTATGGTCAGTAAATATCTCACACCTACCCCCTATATAGATAGTGCCTCCAAATCTTCAGCGCGTAAACAACCGTTGCCAACTCTAGATCGTGGGTAGGGTAGTTCTTCTCATATTCTTTCAACTGTCGTGAGGCATAGGCTATTACTCTCCCCCGCTGCATCAATACACATCCGAGCCCTTTATGGGACGCATCACTATAAATTACGAACCCCTCTTCTCCTGAAGGAATCATTAACACAGGTGCAGTGATGAGTCGCTGCTTCAACTCCTAGAAGCTCTATTCACATTCATCAGACCACTCAAACTTCGCTCCTTTCCTGGTTAATCTGGTCAATGGACCTGACAATCTAGAGAAGCCCTCAACAAACCTGCGGTAGTACCCAGCCAATCCCAGGAAACTCCTGATCTCGTGCACGTTCTTTGGTCGTACCCAGTCTACTACTGCCTCAATCTTACTCGGATCAACAGAAATACCACCCTTGGATATAACGTGTCCAAGGAAGGTAACTTGTTCCAGCCAGAACTCACACTTCTTGAGCTTTGCATATAGCTTCTTCTCTCGCAACACCTGCAACACTATATTCAGATGCTCCTTATGTTCCTCTGGACTCTTCGAATACACCAGTATATCATCAATAAATACTACCACAAACTGATCCAAGTACTGGTGAAAAACCCTATTCATAAGATCCATAAACACTGCAGGAGCATTCGTCAATCCAAACGGCATAACTAGAAATTCATAGTGACCATACCATGTTCTGAATGCCGTCTTCGGAACATCTTCTGCCCTAACTTTCACCTGATGGTACCCGGAGCGTAAATCTATCTTCAAAAAGATATGTGTCTCCTGTAACCGGTCAAACAAATCATCAATACGCGGGAGTGGGTATTTATTCTTGATAGTTACTTTATTTATTTCTCAGTAATCAATGCACAACCTCATCGAGCCATCCTTCTTCTTCACAAACAAAACCGGTGCTCCCCAGGGTGACACACTGGGCCGAATGAACCCCTTATCTAACAGCTCCTGCAACTGCTCTTTCAATTCTTTCAGCTCTTCTGGTGCCATTCTATACGGAGCCTTCGAAATCGACACTGTCTCCGAAACTAGGTCAATAACGAACTCTACCTCACGATCAGAAGGTAGTCCCGGCAAATCCTTGGGAAATACATTAGGAAAATCCCTCACCACTGAGATATCCTCCACCCTCAGTTCCCCTTCTGATACAGCCTTCACATGGCTAAATATCCCTGACAACCTTCTGATAGCAATCTACGTGCCTGAATAGCAAATAATAACTGAGGTGGGGTGCACACACGTGATTCCACGAATCTGTACTCCTGTCCCTCTGGAGGTTTGAATACTACCACTCTCTGATGGCAATTAATGCTAGCATAGTGGGCAGCTAGCCAATCCATGCCCAAGATTACCTCAAACCTATGCATGTCTAAAACCACCAGATTAGCTAACAAAGATCGACCCTGAATATCCACTGCATAGTCCCTGAGTACCTTTCTACATACCCCTACGGTTCCAGTCGGCATAGTAACAGACAAACTAATTTTTAACTGTTGAGGCTCAAACCCACACAATTTAACATAATCCCGGGCGATAAATGAATATGTCGCCCCAGAATCAAACAAAATAGTAGCTTTAAATGACAGTATCGAAACAGTACCTTTCACCACATCGCTGGCCACCTTAGCATCGCCTGGCGTCAAAGCGAAAACTCTAACTAGGGCCGTATTCCTTTGCTGGCCTCCTCGTGGTGCCTGGTAACCTCCTCGTGCAGGTCTAGGAGTAGTACCAATTTGTGTCAGACACTCCCTCATCATATGTCCTGGCTCCCCACACCTTTAGCAGACACCTCGCCCAGCACGGCACTCTCCCAGGTGTCTCTTCCCACAAGATGGGCAAGCTAGAGATGGTTGCACACCTTGGAAACCGCGATTCCCGATCTTCTGTCTTCAATCCCTATAATAGCCACCTATCTTCCACACGGCACGACCGACTCCTTGTTGGGAACTAGAAGGTGTACACCTCTTCTTCTGTCTCTGCTCCTCAGCCTCCAACCGATCACCAATTTCTGCTATAGTGGCTCGGTCAACCAGCTTGGCGAAGTCTTGCAATTTCAAAATCGATACCTGCTTATAAATTTCTCTCCTCAAGCCTTTTTCAAACTGTCGTACCTTCTTTGCCTCATCTGGAATAATGTACGAGCCGAAAAGAGATAGCTCGATGAACCTCACCGCGTACTGTTGCACTGATAGTTGTCCTTGTTTCAGATTTAGGAACTTTGCAATCTTAGCCTCCCTAGAAGAGGTTGGAAAATACCTATCGAAGAATATCTCTTTAAACCATTCCTATGTCATCTCCACAGGAATAGTCCTCTGTTGCTCTAACAATCTCACTGCTGACCACCATCTCTCGGCCTCCCCAGTCACTCTATAGGTGGCAAACAACACTCTCTGCTCCTCTGAACACTACAGTACTGCAAATATTTTCTCTATCTCCTGCACCCAATTATCAGCGACTGCAGGATCCGTTCCCCTTGAGAAAGCTGGAGGATTCATCTTTATGAACTTCTCTATCGAGCTACTGTGGCCTCCAGATGGACCACCCTGTCCCTTCGAACTCCTAGCAATCTCTGCCATCACTTGCTGTGCTACGCTGCGTAAAATAGCATCTGAATCACTACCCACAGCGCCCGAGGGTCCAGTACCCTCACTCCCACTGGCGTGGGCTCTATTGCCACCAAGGTCCATCCTGAAAAACATGTAACTTAACTCAAAACCTCATTCTCTATACATATCACTCAGCTCATATGGTATATTTTCCTAATTAACTCGTCACTCTTGATCTTAATTCAAGGTTCAATCCTGCAACCTAGATACTCAACCCAACAATAGTTTACAATGAATTTCTTGAAGTCGTCACCCTAGGAAAATCACACAAACCACCACAGAAGTCCTGCATCTAGACTACAAAACTAGACCTCAAATCCCCTTATCCTATACTCTGGTATTATTATTGCCGCACTCTAGAGTCTACAGAACCTAGTATCCGAGGCTTTGATACCAAATGTAACATCCCTCAATTTCTTAACATAAAATGTCACATAATAGATCAAATGGTCAACCCGAACCCGTGGCTAGCAGGGACACCTGTCAAACACAGCGGAAAACCTAGCAGCAGTAAACATAAAATCTCAAACATCCAATCATAAAACATAATACCAGAGCTTTCTATAACATTATAAAACTGTACTTCTATACATCCTCATATACATCAAAATATCTCTAGGGTCAAACACAAAATAACTCTGACCCTATTACAAAATCTTACCCTTTTCATAGGGTAATCTCACTAGCTCAACGGTGGCCCTGACCCGCCGGCCTCTTAGGGGCTCCTATTAATTAAGTTTGGGGGTGAGACACTTCTCAGTAAGGGAAAATAAATTAAATACAGTTGTGTGGCAACATGAATATTTAATGCAATTATACGTATACAGTATATTTCAGATTTCGTAAATGTTCATCATATCATACTAAATAATCACATGCTTTCATATTTTCTAGTAAGTCATATCATACATAAAACATCTGTTATGCTGGTAATATTGAAAACAATCCCAGGATGAATAGCTAGCTGGTGTTATGTATTACCCCCCATGACGGGTTATGCATCCCGAAGGCAGGACCCGACAATGGCTGGCCGACCACTGCCGAGTCAAATATGTTTGTAAGTACGATGAGCCTGCCACACCCTGGTCCGGACTGCCAGGTGGACGTCCACACTCTACTGAAAGCCACATCGACTATCCATCTCCCATCCCCTCGTGGGATGGTTAGCACTAATCTCAAGTAGATATTTGATCTACAATATAGCTACGGTACCGAGCCCCTGAACTGAACTAAACTAACATCCTGGTTGTGATAACATATAATACATGATTATATATATAACATCATTACGGTCTTGTGCCAAAAATATAGTAATTACGGCCTCATGCTGAAATCATCCATAAATACGGCCTCGCGCCGATATCATAAATACGGCCTTGTGCCGATAACATAAATACGGCCTTGTGCTGATAACATAAATATGGCCTCGTGCCGATAACATAGATACGGCCTCGTGCCGATAACATAAATACATGGCCTCGCGCCAAAATCATTTCAGGTATATATATATATATATATATATATATATATATATATATATATATATACTGAAAATAAATCATTTATCATGTATTCGTCAAATTCATCACAACATAACTCATCTTTTCATAATACTTGAAATCATGCTTTATTTGTAAAATCTTTCAAATCATAATACATTTCACATAAAATAATATTCATGCCACACATATGCTGTTAAAAGTCATACTTCATATTCTAAAATCGTGATTTTCCGGCATCTCATACATACATATATATTTTATTCATCATAGCAGTATTTTCCCAATCGCACCTTTCATTCATAATAAACTATATAGCATATGCTTTTCTGAAAATAAATTTACTCATAATTAATAATAATTTGAATGAAAATAATTGTTTTAGTTTATTCCCTTACCTGACTACTAAAAAATTCGTTAGGACCCAAATCCGATGCCCTTGGCGCTCGAAATTCAACTACTGAAATTTACATTTTCCCTAGATTAATTAATCTATTTCTCTAAAATAATACTCATCTAGCCTTCCTTAGGCTCCATATACCTCAAATTAATATTTAAACTATTATTTAACATCCCCACTTAATTTTCCAAATTTTGCTTGTGGGTCCCAAAATTACACCCGCGGCGCTCACCCGAACCCTAAATTTCAGAAAATCCTACTTAAGTCCTAGATGCTTAATATTTTAGCATTTCTAAATTAATTCTAATTAATTAAAAATAAGCCCCTTAATAACCCTTGCACCGCAAATTTGGGATTTTGGCCCGACACCCCCACCAGAATTTTCGTCCCACTAGACTTGTAGAGGATCATCCCTAAATTGTCGTGGTGGTGTCCGTTCGTCAATTGGGCTTATATTTTGCAAGAAATTAAATAAAAAGGAGAAAATGGCTTACCCAGGGAATACGCCTACGCCGCTCCTACCACTGATCCGCTCTGGTAGAAATGACGGCAGCGGCGAATGGAGTCCAGTGGTATCTTCGGATTTTCGATCGGGCGAAAGTCCGTCACAAAATCGAGGAGAGAGGGAGAGAGAATGTGAGGAGAGAGAGAGAGAGTTCAGAGAGTTGCGGAGAATAAAAATAAAGAAAAGAAAAAGTAAAGAAGAAGAAGAAGAAGAATAAATTTAACTTTTGAATCTCCTGAAGCTTCAGCAAGCTTCAGGAGGATAATAATAATAATAATAATAATAATAATAATAATAATAATAATAATAATAATAATAATAATATTTAATTAATATTAATAATATTATATTTTATTAAAAAAATAAAATTTTATTTTAATTAATTTTTTTCTTTCTTTTTTATAAATCCGTTTAATTAATTAGTTAATTATTATTTTTTAAATCCATTTAATTACTTAATTAATTATTATTTTTTAAATCTGTTTAATTAATTAATTAATTATTTATTTATTTATTTATTTTTGGAAATCATTCCACTAATCTTTTATATCTCTTTTTGGGGTTTTTACATAATTAAATAAACTTCAAGTTCTTCCATAAAGCATAAATAAAAAAAATAACATTTAACTAACATAAAAGAAGAAGAAAGAGATAAGAAGAAAGAGAGAGAGAGAGAGAGAGAGAGAGAGAGAGAGAGAGAGAGAGAGATAGTAGAGAGAGAGAGAGAAACATTAAAGTTCAAATTTTTCTTCAACGTTACTAAATCAATATCTCAATCTTAGAAAGTAGAGAAAATAAAATAGAGAGAGAGAGAGAGAGAGAGAGAGAGAGAGAGAGAGAGAAAGTTGCTGCAGAGGTGCTGTGTGCTGTTGTTGGCAATTTGGAGAAGAGGCTGGGCTTGAGGATCTTCATGGCAGTAGGGGTAGCCGATGGTGGTGAAGTGGTTGTGCAAAGGCTGCTGATGCTTGGGTGGACTGCAGTTGCTGGTGCCTGTGTTCGGTTGCGGCTAGAAGAAGCTGCTGCTGCCGGAGGCTCAGTTGTAGAGGATACAGAGGAGGGTGGAACTGCTTGGCCGAGAACTTGTGGATTGTGCTGGTGTGCAGAGGCTGAGAGAGAGGAGAGCTGAAGCGGGTAAGGGAGAAAATAGAGGGAGTGAAAGAGAGATAGCAGAAGGGCAGGGTAAGAGAGAATAAGAGAGGGGAAGAATAAGAGATAAAGAGAGAAAGAGGGTTAGAGGAAGGATGCCGAGAGAAAGAGAGACTGAGGGATTAGGTATAGAAGAGAAGCAAGGGAAAAGAGGGTGCCAGAGGCACACCTTGCGTAAGGGAGAAGAGAGGAATTTAAATAGAAGAGGAGTGGGGTTTTTTTCCCTATGACCCACAATACCCGCCTGGAGAAGAACTTGACCCGGCCATGCATGGTCGGGTCACATCAAAGCTCACTTTTATATTTTTTTTTTCTTCATTTTTTTGCTCTTCGTGATCACGACTAAGTTTGACCTTCCTGGAACCCGTTTTACTCGAAAGTCAAAACACAAAAGTTGTAGATAATTCTTTCCTCTTTTTCTAGAAATCTAAATCATTTCGATTGGAAGTTGGACAGAAAAGTTATGCATGAATTACGAGCTGCTACTGGTTTTGACTCCCGGGAATTTTTCTGCGATAAAAAAATTACCAAAAATTCATAAATTGTCCAATAAAACTCAAAAATGATAAATAGAGCACTTTGTTAAAATATTGGACATAATTAGGCATTTAATTAAAAATAGAAGCCCTAATGACCAGATTAAGATGTCTAATTACGCAGTTTTAGCGCGTAATCAGGTAAAAACCTTAAGACCACCTCCTTAGATGAACTCATAGGTTCAATTCTTACCTATGAAATGGCCTTAAAAGAAAGGAATCCTAAACCAAAGCATAAAATATCCATTGCACTCAAAGTATTTAGTCATAGCTCTGGTGAAAAGGAAAGTGAAACAAGTGACTTAGATCAAGATGGATTAGCATTCATCACTACGAGACTAGGTAAGTTTTATAGAAGGAATAAAAGATTTCCTAGAAAGTTCAATAAAAGGAAACCTAAAAAAGGAGAGACAAGTAGGGAAGAAAATAAAAGTAAGAATGAACCTCCAATATGCTATCACTGCAAGAAACTAGGCATATCAAACCGGATTGTCCGTTGCTCAAGAAAGACAAGAAGAAAAAGAAGGAAGCTTTGAAGACCACTTGGGAAGACTCAAGTTCCAGCGAGATAGAAAACGAATCAAGCGGACAAGAGATGGCAAATATATGCTTCATGGCGAATGAAGAAGAGGTAAATTCCAACTACTCTTTAGTAGAATCTTGCAATGAGTCTTGTGATGAGTCATGTGATAGTATGCCCTCATACAAGGAATTACAAGCTGAATAGTTTTCTCTACATAAAAGATTCATAAAAATTTCCAAAAGAAATATAACCTTGAAGGATCAAAATAAAGAACTATTGAAGCAACTTGAATCATTCAAAACCATTGAAAAAGAAAAAGACTCTTGTATTTAGAAGTTAGAAGACGAAGTAAATAAAGTAACTCAAGAATTAGGAAAAACTCAAAAAGAAAATTTGAATAAAAAGGATTTAGAAGTAAATGAACTTAAGAAATTAGTAGAGGATAAGGAGAAAATTATATATAACTTTATCAAAGGTAAAGATAACTTTGAAAAGATGATTGGACAACAAAGGCTACATGGAAATAGAGAAAGGATAGGTTATAATGGTAAAACAAATAAAAAGAATAAGAAATTATACATGGGATACTTCGTCAAGGAAGCCAAGCACTATGCTAGCACTTCCTTAAACAACAAACATGAACACACCACTTGCTATATGTGCAAGACTAAAGGTCATGTAATGTTCGATTGCCCACTAAAAAGAAAGTATGTTAAAGTACAAGGAGAATGGAAAGTTAATAATGGAACTAACAACAAAACAAAGAAAGTTAAAAAAATTTGGGTTCCAAAGACTAACACAATGAATCCTCCATTGTAGGTATGTTTTAGGACAACACTGTCAACAGTGTTATCCAAAATCCTAAGGAAAATAAAACCTTGTTTATAGCTCATAGGAAAAATAATGTTTATTAAATAAACCTTGAGAATCTAGTGAATCAAAACGTAACTTGTTTGGCAGCAATGAATGAAATAAGTTGGCTATGGCATAGGAAATTAGGACATGCTAGCATGGACCTATTATCCAAATTATCAAAGAAAAATCTTGTAAAAGGATTACCAAACACCAAATTTATAAAAGACAAGATGTGTGATGCACGCCAAAAGGGAAAGCAAATCAAAACAAGTTTCAAAAAGAAAAAATATATATCTACAAAAAGACCCCTAGAACTATTACACCTAGACTTATTTGGTCCAACTAGAACCTTAAACCTAGGAGGAAAACAATATGCTTTTGTAATAGTGGATGATTATTCAAGATTCACTTGGGTATCATTCCTAGCAAACAAAGATGAAGCTTGTGACATGCTAATCACCTTATGTAAGAAATTACAAAATGAAAAGAGCTATAATGTAACAAGCTTTAGAAGTGATCAAGGTAGGGCATTTAGAAACAAATAGGATGATAAATTCTATAATAAATATGAAATAAATAATAATTTCTCAGCACTTAGAACTCCACAACAAAATGGAGTCGTAGAAAGAAAAAATAGAACTTTACAAGAAATGGAAAGAACAATGATAAACGAAAAAAACCTACCTAAATACTTTTGGGTTGAAGGTGTGAATACATTTTGTTATATTGTAAATAGGGTATCTATAAGATCAAGTATAGACAAAACACCGTATGAACTATGGAAAGGTAGAAAACATAATATCTCCTACTTTCATGTATTCGGATGCAAATGTTTTATCCTTAACACTAAAGATGATTTAGGAAAGTTTGATGCAAAATATGATGAAGGTATCTTCTTAGGCTACTCTACAAACAGAAAAGCCTATAGGGTTTACAGTAGAAGAACTCTAACTATTATTGAATCAATACACAACATTTGATGAATCAAACAATTATGAAAATAAAGTTAAGATTGATGAAAAAGAAGATATTCCACAAAAAGAAGAAGATCTTGAAATAGAAGAAGAAAACAATAATGAAACTTCAAATGAAAACATTGTATAAAATCCAGAACTACCTAAAGAATGGAGATATCCTAAATTCACCCAAAAGAACAAATTCTTGGTGAAACATCAAAAAGGAATAATCACTCGAGCCTTATTGAAAAATATTTGCAACCATTATGCCTTTTTTTCTCAAGATGAACCCAAGAATATTGAAGAAGCCTTAAAAGATGATTCTTAGATTATAGCTACGCAAGAGGAACTAAATCAATTTGAAAGAAGTCAAGTGTGGGAACTTATACCTAAACCCAAAGACAAATCAATCATAGGAACTAAATGGGTGTTTAGAAATAAAAAGGATGAAAATGGGGTAGTTATAAGAAATAAAGCAAGGCTAGTAGCACAAGGTTATAATCAAGAAGAAGGTATTGATTACGATGAAACCTTTGCTCCCATAGCAAGAAAGGAAGCAATTAGGGTGCTCTTAGCTTATACAGCCCATAAGGATTTTAAATTATACCAAATGGATGTAAAGAGTGCATTCTTAAATGGATATATAAATGAAGAAGTGTGTGTTAAACAACCTCCTAGTTTTGAAAATTCAAAAAATCCAAATCATGTATTTAAGTTGACTAAAACTTTATATGGATTGAAACAAGCTCATAGAGCTTGGTATGAAAGACTAAGCAATTTCCTACTTCAAAATAATTTTTCAAGATGAAAGATAGATAGCACTTTATTTATAAAAACCAAAAATAAAGACATGCTTATAGTACAAATTTATGTTGATGATATTATTTTTGGAGCAACTCATGAGGATTTATGTAATGAATTTGCTAAGTTTATCCAAAAAGAATTTGAGATGAGCATGATGGGAGAGTTAAATTACTTCCTAGGATTACAAATCAAACAAGCCAAAAAATGGAACTTTCATAAATCAAATTAAGTATATTAAAGACATGTTAAAGAAGTTTGATATGGAGGAAAGTAAACCTATAGGAACTCCCATGAGCATCTCAACTAGTCTTGACAAAGGTGAAAAAGGGAAACAAGTAGATACAAAGCATTACCGAGGCATGATAGGAAGCTTACTTTACTTAACAGCAAGTAGACCAGATATCATGTTTAGTGTATGTATGTGTGCTAGGTTCCAATCGGCTCCTAAGGAATCACACCAAATAGCAGTTAAACGAATCCTTAGATATCTACTAGGCACACTCGAACTAGGCTTATGGTATCCAAAGGGAATTGAGTTTGAAATGATAAGCTATTCAGATGCAGACTTTGCTGGATGCAAGATAGATAGAAAGAGCACTAGTGGAACTTGTCATTTTCTCGGACACTCATTAGTCTCTTGATCTTCAAAGAAACAAAATTCTGTGGCAATATCCACAGCAGAAGCAGAATACATAGCAGCTGGGAGTTGTTGTGCCCAAACATTGTATATGAAACAACTACTAAAAGATTTCAAAATTTAATATCAAACTATTCCAATAAAGTGTGACAATACAAGTGCCATAAATATTTCAAAAAATCCAGTATCTCACTCTAGAACAAAACATATTGACATAAGACATCACTTCTTGAGAGATCATATGCAAAACGATGACATAATACTAGAATTTGTCAATACAAACGATCAATTAGAAGACATATTCACAAAACCACTCTTTGAGGAGCGGTTCATATTCATTAGACGAGAATTAGGAATGATGCATATACGAGAAGCCACTTAAAAAGAAAATTTCTGCTTGGTAGGTGACTTCCACCTAGGTTCCAAGTGACTGCCTGAGCACAGCCAGGAGCCTGGGTTGTCAAGCCAGGAGACTACCTGGGTTCTGGCAGGTGACTTCCTGTATTCTGTGTGTTGAGAGTTGAGATTCTTCTATGGCAAGCCACTAGGACAGATTGTTAAAAATTCTCAATGGGAAGATTTTTTAAATGGATTTCTTAGGCAATACTCTTTTAAAAACTTGAGAGTTACTCCAAGTAAACTTGGGGGGCAAGGAATTATTTTTAAACATCTATAAATAGCCCCAAACTTCAAAGATTTTAACACCGAGAAATTTTTCAGCAATCAAAGTTCTCTAAAAGCTCTAAATCTCTCTTGTATTCATCCTACTTCAACTATTGAGTTACTACTGATACAAATTCTGAAGTAGAGCCTTCAAAGTCTGAATCTTTCAATACTTGGAAGATATATTTGGTGATCTAATTTTAGTTTGAGCTTCAATATTTTTATATTGATTTACTTTGAAGTATATTTGTGCTGAATCTTGTACTAACCAACTTTGCTGTGAGAGTGTCTCTTGTACACAAAACTTTCTTTATCTTGTTTTTTGTTTATATACAATTCAAGGTTGTAGAATCATTGGACCGAATGAGGAAATATCGTAGGCGGGCTCTAGCCCAAAGGAAGGAGTGGTTGTAATCGGTATTGTTCCACCTATCAACGGAACTGAACTAGTGAATCCTTTGGTGGTTTGCCAAAGGCGAGGACGTAAGCTGGGTATAAGCCGAACCTCGTAAAACCTTGTGTCCTTTCTTCCTTACTCTTTATTTTTCAACAAAATTTACAACCTGCATGGATGCTTTAAAATTGATAAATTCTAAGTGTATGGTTGTTAAATAGACCGGAAGATGATTTGTTTTGGTTTGATCAGCATTGATTGTGGAAACCAAAAGGGACTACGTTGGTTGATCATCCTAAACTTATTAAACTGAAAGTTTATTTAAAAACTGAACACTAGGAAGAAGTTTGATTGTAAAATAACACAAGGCTAATATAAATTCAGTGTGCTTTACACTTTGAAACAGGGCTATTGCTACAAAGTTCAAGATATTGATTACTTTGTTATTTGGTTGTGGTTGACTTGATTTAATTTGGTGATTGTATTGGTGGTATACTTGTTGTGCTTCTTGTTATAAAACAAAAACATTAAAAATAAATATTTTTTAAAAACCCAATTCACCATCCCCCCTCTCTTGGGAAGCTATCCTAATTTCATAAATAAAAAAGGGAACAAAGGTAGGCCGAGCAGGGGGTATGGTAACTCAAGTTAGGTGTGCAAGGTGATGAGACTCTTTTTTTCTTTTTTTGGATTTAGGGTCTTAAGGAAGTTGGGGGAGGTGAGGGGGTTATATAGTGGTGCCATAAGGGGCGAGAAATGAATTAGAAAAAAGGGAGAGAGGAGCCCCCCTTTGGAAATTAGGGTAGAAGGGCTACTAATATCAAGTCGGATGCTCAAAGGGAAAGAAAAAGAATTTTTTGGGGAGGGGGGAATAACATTGTTTTGGACCCTCCTATATATATGTATACATAAAATAAAACAAAACCCATCAAAATGGCACCATTTATTTAAGTGGCAAGCGCTTGCATGCATGTGCCTTTTTTTTTCAAAATATTAAGCACCAAAACAACTTTGTTTTAGCAGCCCCGTATATGTGCCCGCACACACTACAAAAAAATTGGGTTTTAGTGATGAAAGTTGTAAAGACCCGGATAATTTCCATAATTAATAATAGGAGAAAGTGGAAAAGAAGAAATTAAAACAAGGCCTCGTCATCGAACACATAGGATTCATCGACGAGCACACATGACGGTCTCGTTGATGGGAACGTATCTCGTCAACGAGAAGATACCGAAAGGCTATTTTCCAAGTTCTGAATTTTGTTGATGAGTAGGCATTCATTGACGAACTTCCTTCTTGACCTTGTCGATGAAGTGATGTGGCTCATCGATAAAGGCCAGTGTATAAATAGCCTAAACTTCATTTTCAGTCGGCATTTCACGCACAAAACCCTCTTTTCTCTCTCCTTCGTCCCCTTCCCCTTCTCTCTAAGTTTTTAGGCCGGATTCTTGCCGGTTCGACGATCTGAGGCCACTACGATGCTCCTGGGAAAGTTTTTTTCAAGTTTTCCGGAGCGGATTATTGGTGGGGCTGGTTTGAATTTCATCCCAATCTCAAGGTAAGGTATTTTATTTAGTATTTGCGTTTTTCACAGTTGTAAGGAATGCAATATATGAAGATATACTGATATTTTTTTCTGGGAGATGTTGTTTTCAAGTTGTTAAGTGGGGAACTCTACGGGTGTAGAGTCAGAATACAATAGGGGCTTTTCAAAAATTAGGTAAGGGAAATATGCTATGTTAGGGAGTTTTTAGAATGTATAATAGAAGATTATGTATGTATATTTACAAGCATGTTGATTAGTTTATTTTTCCAGAATATCATGAGTATTATTATTTCAGTGAAATAACAGAAATGAAGCATGAGATTTTAATTACAAAATCGTGTGGCCTGAGTTTATTATAGATTAGCATGATTGACTATGTAACTCTACAGATATTCAGTTATACATACTATTAGCAGAAAGTAAGATTTATAGTATTTTTCATAATAACATGATTTATAAACCATAACACTCAAATAGATATTACAGATATTACAGACAGACATTACAGATATTACAGACAGATATTACAAATATTTCATATATATATATAACAGATATTAGAGACAGATATTATAGATAATTTAGACAGATATCATAAATATTTTAGTCAGATAATACAGATATTATAACTCAGATTTATAGTGTTATGGTTATTTTGAAATCATGTTAAAATAGAAAGATAAATATATATATATATATATATGGTAGTACACAATATTAGATCCCTGAGGAAATTTCTAACAGAGATATACAACAGAGCACGGTACCGTTGCTATTACAGATAGAGTGTAACCACATAACTCAGATAGTATGTGGATTTTGTCTAACCGCACCAAGAGAGATTGCAGTCTCCCCAGCAAGCTGGGTTGAGGTGGCCGGTTAGATGAGTTAGATTTGGATATTGCCCGGAGAGATTGCAGTGGGCCAGATTGGTAGATGTTAGAGATATATATTGACTTGCCTGGTAGGCCAACCAGAGTAAGTCCAGCCTACGGGCCTCACAACCCTGTCATGAGGGGTTATATCATGACGTACAAATCCTAGGGTATAGTAGAAGTTCCTATGTATATACAGATATATCATACAATAACAATTTATATTATTATATTAGTAGTATGTACAGATAGCAAACTCAGATACATAGTTGTATTTTAAACTACATTACATATGTTTTGTACAGTATATTAGCTTATTCGTTTTACAGTATCAGTATTATTTCAATATATTAAATGTGTAACTCAGCCGCCACACACTAGTGATAGCATATTTCCTCTTACCGAGCATTGTCTCATCCTAGTGACTTACTATTTTTTAGGAGATCCAGTTAGGCGAGCAGATCAGGCTCGCTGGTAGAGATTATCTTGAACTACCCATACAGGAAGGGTAGGTGTTTCTATGATACTAGTGGTTTGGGGTAGATTCCAGGTTTTGGTGATGTCACTGGGTATTTTGTAATATTTACATACACTATGAGATTTATAGTTTCTGGTATTGTATGTAACAGTTTATAGTTTCTTGTATACTGCTACCTAGGTATGTATAATGTACAGAGTTTCCTTGGTGCTCTTTTGAGCCTAAGATATTTTCAGCAGTATTTCAGACAGATGGTATTTATGTTATAAAAAAAAGTTATATAAGTAGCAAGTCGTTTCAGTTTGGTATCAGAGCCTAGGTTGCTAGGTTCTGTAGACTCTAGAATGGAGCGGAAACAATACCAGAATATAGGAAAAGAAATTGAGATTTTGTTTTTTGGTCTGGATGCAGGACTTTTGTGGTGGTTTCTGTGTTTTTCCTGGAGTGATGATTTCAGGATAGCCATAGTAAACTATTGACAAGTCATGTGTTTTCGTTGTAGGATTGGATTTGGGTCAGGAGTAGGGGGAATTTTTAATAGAGAGTCTGAAATTTTACTTGGATGAAATAAATTAGATCCGTACAGGAAATAGGATTCTGAAATGGTGTTCTATGTATTTTCAGGATGGATCTAGGGAGCAGTGGTACAAATGTGGGAAGTGATAGACCAGGACTCTCCAGTGTGAGAGGTGGAGATACTGATGCAGTATTGCACAACGTCACCCAACAAGTGATGGCTGAGATGGCTAGGAGAGGAGGAGAGCATGGTTACACAATCGAGCAGTTTATGCGAATGAAGCCTTCCTCTTTTGCTGGAGGACCTGACCCGATCATAGCTGAAAATTGGGTTTAGGACATTGAGGATATTTTGGAAGTGCTGGCATGTATAGACGAGCAGAAGGTGTCCTTTGTGTCATTTAAACTAACAGGAGAGGAAAAAAGTTGGTAGAGATCAGCGCGTTTGATTAAGGAACAGAGAACTGATTCGGTGCCTTGTATCGTGGAGTCAGTTCAAGCAATTATTCTTCAAGTGATATTTTCCTACTATCATTCAGAGCATGAAGGCAGCATAATTCCTGCATTTAGATCAAGGGGAGATGACAGTGTCTCAGTACGCTGCACGATTTATTGAGTTCTCTCGTTTCACCCCACAATTGGCACCAGATGAAGAGAAGAAAGCAAGGAAGTTTGAAGAAGGCCTGAGGCAGAATTTTTTTGAGCAAGTCATTGGATTTTGGGCTCAGACGTTTACTGAGGTGGTGGATAGAGCTGCTATTATTGAGAGTGGTATGCAGAGAGGTGTCACAACTCAGAGTCAGAGGAAAAGGTCCGCGTCTCAAGATCTTCAGGTGAGTTCCAACCGAGGGCCATTGAGAGAAGATCAATATGGGGGTAGTTAGGGACGGATGACGGGCCGCGGTGGTCCTCAGGGTGAACTAGCTATTCCTACCTGTTTGAGATGTGGCTGGAGACATCCAGGTGAATGTAGAATGGGAGAGGACATCTGCTACCATTATGGGAGACTCGAGCACAAATCTTGGTTGTGTCAGGGATTGCCAACCTAGGCACTAGCTCCCCGACCATATCAGGGTGGTTATCAGGCACCCCATGGAGGCCAGCAGAGGAACACTACACTGGCGAGAGTCTACGCATTGACACCGGGAAACGCTGAGGCAGCTGGAGAGGTAGTTATAGGTACCTTTATTGCTTTTCATATAAAGCTATTGTTTTATTTGGTACAGGCACCACCCACTCTTTTATTTCATTGGTGTATGTTAAATTAATAGGGTATGAGGCATGGTTGTTGGATATTGGCTTAGCTATAGCTACGCCGACTGGGTCAGTGGTGAGATGTAGGAGAGTACTCAGCGACTTTCCTGTAACCATTTAGGGAAAAATGCTACCAGCTGATCTTGTGATATTAGACATACAAGGGTTGATATAATTTTAGGTATGGATTGGTTGGTAGTTAATCATGCTAATATCGATTGTCACTTGAAAGAAGTGATTTCAAGACCACTAGGTGAGCTAGAATACATATTTCTTGGTTCATGTGTACATTCTTCACCACAGCTTACGTCAGCTATTCAAGTGAAGAAATTGATTCAAGAAGGCTGCCAAGGATTTATTGCCTACATAAAAGAATTTCCAAAAGAAGAACTGAAACAAGATGAAATTCTTGTGGTCAGAGAATTTTCAGATGTATTTCCAGAAGAATTACCTGGTTTGCCACCTGACCGTGAAGTTGAATTTACTGTGGATCTTCTACCAGGGTCAACACTAGTATCTAAAGCACCTTATCGTATGGCTCTAGCTGAGTTAAAAGGATTGAAAGATCAATTGTAGGAATTGTTGGATAAATGTTTTATCAGGCCTAGTGTGTCATCCTGGGGAGCACTAGTTCTATTTGTGAAGAAGAAAGATGGGACTATGAGGATGTGTATAGATTACAAAGAGATAAATAAACTGACAGTTAAGGATAAATATCCTCTTCCCAAGATCGATGATTTGTTTGATTAGCTCCAGGGGACTCAGGTCTATTCTAAAATTAACCCTCGGTCAGGGTATCATCAGGTGAAGGTGAGGGTAAACTACATCTCAAAGATGGCATTTCAAACGAGATATGGGCATTACGAGTTCTTAGTGATGCTATTTCGGTTGACTAACGCACCAACTGTATTTATGAATTTAATGAATCGGGTGTTCCATCTGTACTTGGACCAGTTTGTAGTTTTATTCATTGATGATATACTGGTCTACTTAAGGAGTTTTGAGGAGCATAAGCATCATTTGAGGTCGGTGTTGTAGATATTGAGAGAAAGAAAATTGTACGTAAAATTCAAGAAATGTGAATTATGGCTGAGGCAGGTTTCTTTTCTCAGCCATGTGATCTTTAAGGCAGGTGTATCTATTGATCCGAGTAAGATCAAGGCGGTAGTGAATTGGGTAAGGCCAAGGAATGTTCAAGAGGTTAGAAGTTTTATGGGTTTAGCAGGTTATTATCGGTGCTTTGTTAATGGTTTCTCCAGTTTACCAGGTCTGTTGACACGACTCACGAGGAGAAATGTAAGGTTTGAATGGACTAATGACTGTGAGCAAAGCTTTCTGGAATTGAAATAGAGATTGGTTACTACCCCAGTGTTGGCTATCCCATCAGGGGAGGACAGGTTTGTGATATACAGTGATGCATCCCTAAAGGGACTTGGGTGCATACTGATACAGAACGACATGGTTATCGCCTATGCATCTAGATAGCTTAAAGAATATGAGAAAAACTATCATGTGCATGATTTGGAGTTAGCTGCAATGGTGTACGCTCTTAAGATCTAGAGGAATTATATGTTTGGTGGAAAGTGTGAAATCTTCATGGATCACAAAAGTTTAAAATATTTCTTTACCCATAAAGAGTTGAATATAAGGCAAAGAAGGTGGCTAGAACTTATTAAAGACTATGACTACACAATTATTCACCACATAGGGAAAGTAAATGTGGTAGCAGATGCTCTGAGCAAAAAAATCAGTGGGACCAGTACTGGCAGCTATGGAGATTCAGCATTCGATCCTGATGGATCTGGAGAGACTTGACATAGAGTTAATAGAAGATAATCCTCAGGCATTTGTTGCCAAGTTGGTTGTACAACCTATACCATATGAGAAGATTAAGACCGCTCAGGGTGATGACGCAAAGTTAGCAGAAGTAATAGCCAGAGTACAAGATGGTCAAGGAGAAGAATTCAACATCTCTGATGATGGAGCTCAAAGGTTGTGCACTAGGTTGTGTGTGCCGGTAGATGATAATATTAGAAGGAAGATTTTGGAAGAGGTTCACAGATCACTATACACATTTCCTCTTGGTAGTACTAAAATGTATAAGGATCTGCGAGAATATTTCTGGTGGAGTGGAATGAAAAAAAAAAATTGTCAAATTTATATAGCAGTGTTTGACGTGCCAGCAGGTTAAGGCTGAGCACTAGAGATCGGTAGGACAGTTACAGCCACTCTTCATTCCAAAATGGAAATGGGATCATGTCTTTATGGATTTTTTTACTGGGTTACCACCAGTGCGACATGGATTGAATGCAATTTGGGTGATTGTTGATCATTTGAAAAAGACTGCTCATTTCATCCCTATTAAAGTCAATTATTCCATGGAAAGACTAGTAGAGATATATGTTCAAGAAATAGTTTGCGTTCATGGTGTACCGATATCTATAGTTTCGGACCGAGATCCTTGGTTTGCTTCACAATTTTGTAAAAGTTTTTAGGAGGCTATGGGCACACAGTTAGCATTTGGCACGACTTTCCACCCCAATAAAGATGGTTAGACTGAGAAGACGATCCAAACATTAGAATATATGCTTCATGCATGCGTGCTAGATTTTGGGGGTAGCTGGACTCAGTTTATGCCGCTAGTTGAATTTGCTTACAATAACAGCTATCAGGCTAGCATCGGCATGGCACCCTACAAGGCACTGTATGGTAGAAGGTGTCGTTCCCCTCTTTTCTGGCATGAGGTAGGTGAGAGGTGAGTTTTGGGTACAGATATAGTACATCAAGTGTATGATAAAGTCTGACTAATTAAAGAAAGAATTAGTATCGCGTAGAGTCAGTAGAAAAGCTACGCAGACATTTGCTGCCAGGAGTTAGAGTTTGACGTGGGAGATCGAGTATTCCTAAAGGTAGATCCTCTAAGAGGGGTTATGAGGTTTGGGAAGAAGGGCAAGTTGAACCCTAGGTATTGACCCTTTTGAGATACTAGAGAGAGTGGGGTCAGTTGCCTATAGGCTAGCTTTGCCACTAGTTTTATCTAGAATACACAATGTATTCCATGTAACTATGCTGAGGAAGTACGTCGCAGATCCATCCCATATAATCAGTTATGCAGAAATAGAACTTAAAGATTCATTAGCTTATGAAGAAGCACCAATACTGATCTTGGACAAAAAGACACAAGAATTGCGTACCAAAGAAATTCAGCTAGTAAAAGTTTTGTGGATAAACCATGCTATAGAAGAAGTTTCGTGGGAGCTTGAAGAAGAAATTAAACAGAAATACCTGAAATTATTCCAAGAGGATTAATTATAACCATGTAAAATGTAAATTGTAATGACTCGAAAAATAATGGTATTTAAATAATAAAGAGAGAGGGAAATGGAAATATAAACAGAAGGATGCAGTAGGCTTCATCGACAAATGCTTAGTGTTCGTCGACGACATTGCACTTTGGGGATAATAACCTGGAATTCTTACATAGGGCCTCGTCGATGAACACATGGAATTCGTCGACGAGCACATAAGAGGACCTCATCGACGAAGCCACACCTCGTCGATGAGAAGATACCGAGAAGGGTTTTTGGACAGTTTGAAATTCGTCGACGAGTTGGAAGTTCATCGATGAAATTATTAAAGGACTCGTCGACGAGGTGACCTGTCTTGTCGACAAATCCATCTCTATAAATAGTTAAAACCCATATTTTTTATGAAATTTCAGTGTAGGAAATCCTCTCTTCTCTCTCTCTCTCTCTCTTTCTCTCTCTCTCTCTCTCTATGTCCCTCTCTCCTTCTCTCTTTGATTCTGGGCTCGTTTCTCACCGGATCAAAGATCTGAGGCTACCACGACGCTCCTGGCAAAGTTCTCTACAAGTCTGTCAGAGCTAATCGTTGCAGAAGTTAGTTTGGATTTTGTCCCAATCTCAGGGTAAGACATTTCATTTAGTATTTGTCTTTCCCTCAGTTATAAGAAATACAATACACGAAAAAATACTGATGTTTTGTCCTGGGGGATATGGTTTTCAAGGTGTTGAGTGGAGAGCCCTACGGGTATAGGGCTAGAGTACAATAGGGGCTTTTCAAAGATAAGGTAAGGGGAATATGCTATGTTAGGAAATTTACTTACGTTACCAGAAATTTTATATACGTATGCATGTATACCAGATATTATACAGGATATGAATTTTTAAAGCATATGTGGTCTAAGTATATGATATTGATATGGAGTTTATATAGTTTTTCAGTATTTCAAGTTATACAGATATAGTTAGATAATTGCAGCTTTTATACAGACAAAATTTGTATACATATACAGTTTATTTCAGATAATTATATAGACAGTTATATATATATATATATATATATCAGTATACAAATATTTATTCAGAACAGTATATACAGTGTATATAAATAGTTATGTTTTCCTAAATGCCATAACACTTAGATTATACATAAAGGAAGTACAGACATATTATATAGAAAGAAAGTATAGACAGATTACACAGTTATAGTATCAAGATGCTACAGATATGATAGTATTTACAGTACAGCAATATAGTGTTATGGTTATTTTGGAAATATAATGAAAACAGTATAAAGAGTATAGTATGTATATATATAGTATCAGATCCTTGTGGAAAGATTACAAACAGATACAGTATAGATATATAATACAGAGCATGGTATCGTTGCTAGATATAGATAGAGTGCAACCACATATCTCAGATAGTGTGTGGGTACCGTCAACCGTGCTCGGAGAGTATGCAACTCCCCAGTTTGCTAGGTGGAGGGGGCCGATTTGACGAGGTAGCAGCCAGTTTGAGCTTAGGAGTGTATGCAATTTGGCCGGGCTGGAGTAGTGTTGTAGTGACCCGAAGAATAATAGTATTTAAATAATAATGAGGGAGAGAAATGGAATCAGTAACAGAAGGAGGTAGTAGCGTTCGTCGACGACATTGCATTTTGGAGAATATAATTTCAAGGAATTTTCAGGCTTCATCGGCGAATACAAGGATTTGTCGACAAAGGTCTTCAGAACCTCGTCAATGAGGTCCCGTCTCGTCGATGAGAAAATACTGAGAGAAGGATTTGGGCTACTTTGAATTTTGTCGACGAAGGGTAAGGTTCGTCGACGAATTTACGGAAGGACTCATCGACGAGGTGACGTGTCTCGTCCACGAATCTGGCCCTATAAATAGTGAAAACTCATATTTTATTCAATTTTAGTGCTTCTCTCTCTCTCCTCTCTCTCTCTCCTCTCTCTCTCCTATGGTCTCTCTCCCTTCTCTCTTCGATTTTGGCCCCGCCAGTCGCCGGATCGATGATCTAAAGCCACCACGATGTTCCTGGCGAAATTCTCTTTAAGTTTGCTGGGGCGGATCGTCGGTGGGATCGAGTTGGATTTTATCCCAAATTTAGGGTAAGACCTTTTAGTTAATTTTTGGCCTTCTAACAGTTATAAGAAATGATGTAGGCAAAGAAATATTGATATTTTGTTTTGGAAAATGTTGTTTTTAGGGTGTTGTGTAGGAGACCCTACGGGTGTTAGGCCACTATACCATAGGGGCTTTTCAGTAATCAGGTAAGGGAAATATGCTATGTTAGGAAGTTCAAAAATGATTTCCAGTATGAAATATATATTTTTATTAGGTTATTTTCACAGCAAGACTTTATACAGTTTATTAATTATGAATATTGTGTATAAAATTACTGTGTGGCTTGAGAATATAAATATAGTACATAAACATATTTTATAGTATTTTCAGGGTATGTGTTACAGAATATACAGCCAGTGGATATGTTTTATAGTAATTATAGAATACCATGATTATACGAATTTCAGTACCATGATTATACAAATTTTAGTATCATGATTATACAGTTTACAGTATCATGATTATATAGTTTTTAGTACCATGACTTATAGATTACAGTTCAATTCAGAAATACAAATGATACAATTACAGTTCATTTCATTGTCATGGTTAATACAGTTATTTCAGAATCATGATAAATCAAATAGTTGTATATAGAAATGTATTATATAGTATTAGACCTTGTTGGACCATACAGTTACAAAGCACGGTACCGTAGCTACAGATATTTCAGTTATGAGTGCAACCACCTATTTAGATAATACGTGGTAGTAGGTCGATCGTATAGTGCCCTAGACATGGACAAGCTCCCCATCAGATATGGGTTGAGGAGGGCAAATCAGAGTGAGGGAGTATAGTGATTTACCCTAGTCGGCCAGCTAGTGTAGATCTCGCCTACGGGGCCGCACAACCCTGTCATGAGGGGTTAAATCATGACACATAGTTATCCACATGGAAATTTTTCAATTACTATTATGTATATACAGATTTACAGAGACAGAGAATATACCTATGTACATTAGAAGTATTTTGAATAGTAACCTACAATATTGTTATGTTAAGCAACATGGAAAGGGTGGTGGTTTTTATTACTTGTACTGTATTTACATATCCAGTTATACATGATTATATAGAAACAAATTTTCATAATATTGTAGCTCATATGCCACACACTAGTAATAGCATATTTCATCTTACTGAGCATTGGCTCATCCCAGTGTTGAATCATTTTTCAGGTGATCCAGGTAGGCGAGCAGACCAGACTCGCAGATAGAGGGGCTTCAGTACTGCCCTGACAGTGAAGTGAGTATTGTTGGAATATTTTTGTATAACCCTAGTCAGTTGAGGGTGTTTGTGGGAAAATAGATATATATATATATATATATATATATATTGAGGATACATTCTAGCACTTTGGTATTGTACATAATTACATATGGTTATGTTTATTTGATTTCTATTTCTCGCTGCTTAGGTTGATGACTCAATTTGGTATCAGGGCATTTTAAATGTTATAGGGAAAAAAAAAACTAGTTAAATAGCAAGTTGTTACAAGTGTAGAGTATAGTGACTTACCTGGAGGGCCGACCAGGTTAAATCCTGCCTACGGGCCGCACAACCCTATCATAAGGAGTTAAATCATGACATATAGAGTCCCAGGGAAAGAACACAATTATGTATATATATATACAATTTTATAGCTTTTGTTAAATATAGTATGATGTTAACAGTATGAATGATAGAAAGTGCAGATGATACAAATGTTTTAAATTGCTATAAATGTGTTTTATTGATTTGCCAGATCTTATGGTTTTAAATATGGTTATTATAATTTTACGACTCGACGGCCACACACTAGTAATAACATATTTCCACTTACTGAGTGTCAACTCACCCCATGACTTTAAAATTTTTTAGGTGAGCCAATTGGACGAGCAAATTAGGCTTGCAGATAGAGAGTATTTTGATTACCCTAGTTTAGAGGGTAAGTTTATATAGGGTTAGGTATTTTGGGATAGATATTTTGGAGAGAGATGTATTATGTAGTTATGGTTGAAAATACTGAATTCTGGTATTTTATATATATATATATATATATATATATATATGCATATGTGGTTATGTGATTTATATTTCCCGTTGCGTAGAGGTGCCCATTATTTTCAGATATTGGAGTGATTTGTTATTATTTTAAAAAAAATGGTGAAAATTTTGAGGACGTTACATAAATAGTTAGGTAATGTTTCTTTTGCAGGTACATGTATTAATTTAGTTAGTAAGTAGTTTTTTAGTTTTATATGTGTAATATCCCATAACCTAGAACATAACCACGATATTCCTATGCCATAAGTGAGGGTAAGTAATAAAATAAGTAGACAATTTTTTTTCAGAGAATAGTGGATGGTGTTCAACCCCGATAGTAAATTTCGAGGACGAAATTTTATAAGGAGGGGAGAATGTAGAGACCCGGATAATTTCTATAATTAATGACAGGAGAAAGAGAGAAAAGAAGAAATTAAAACAAGGTCTCATTAATGAACACAGGGGATTTGTTGACGAGCACACAATAGGGTCTCGTCGACGGGAACGTATCTCATCGATGAGAAGATACCGAGAGACTATTTTCCAAGTTCTGAATTTCATCAACGAGGAGTAGACATTTGTCGACGAACTTCCTTCTTGACCTCATCGACAAAGGCCAGTGTATAAATAGCCTAAGCTTCATTTTTAGCCGAAATTTCACGCACAAAAACCTCTTTTCTCTCTCCTTCGTCCCCTTCCCCTTCTCTCTAAGTTTTCAAGCTGGATTCTCACCGAATCGACGATCCGAGGCCACCATGATGCTCTTGGGAAAGTTCTCTTCATGTCTTCCAGAGCGGATCATTGGCGGGGCTGGTTTGAATTTCATCCCAATCTCAGGGTAAGGTATTTTATTTAGTATTTGCATTTTCCACAGTTGTAAGGAATGCAGTATATGAAGAAATACTGATATTTTGTTCTGGGAGATGTTGTTTTCAGGGTGTTGAGTGGGGAACTCTGCGGGTGCTGAGCTAGAATACAATAGGAGCTTTTCAGAAATTAGGTTAGGGAAATATGCTATGCTTTGCAGTTTTTAGAATGTATAACAGAAGATTATGTATGTATATTTACAAGCATGTTGATCAGTTTATTTTCCAGAATATCATGAGTATTATTGTTTCAATGAAATAACAGAAATGAAGCATGAGATTTTAATTACACGGTTGTGTGGTCTAAGTTTATTATAGTTTAGCATGATTGACTATGTAACTCGACAGATATTCAGTGATACAGATTATTAGGAGAAAGTAAGATTTATAGTATTTTTCAGAATAACATGATTTCTAAAACATAACACTCAGACATATATTACAGATATTACAGACAGACATTACAAATATTATAGATATTACAGACAGATATTACAGATATTTCATATAGATATAACAGATATTACAGATAGATATTACAGATAATTCAGACAGATATTATAGATATTTCAGTCAGATAATTCAGATATTACAGCTTAGATTTATAGTATTATGGTTGTTTTGAAATCATGTTAAAATAGTAAGATAAATATATTTATATATATGGTATTACACAGTATCGGATCCCTGAGGAATTTTCTGACAAAGATATACAGTAGAGCACAGTACTGTTGCTATTATACATTGAGTGCAACCATATAACTTAGATAGTATGCGGATTCCGTCTAACCGTGCTAGGAGAGATTGCAGTCTCCCCAGCAAGCTGGGTTGAGGTGGCCGGTTAGACGAGTTAGATTTGGAGATTGCCCAGAGAGATTGCAGTGGGCCAGATTGGTGGATGTTAGAGATATAGATTGACTTGTCTGGTAGGCCAACCATAGCAAGTCCAGCCTACGAACCGCACAACCCTGTCATGAGGGGTTATATCATGACATATAGATCCCAGGGTACAACAGAAGTTCCTATGTATATACAGATATATCATACAACAACAATTTATATTATCATATTAATAGTATGTACAGATAGCAAACTCAGATACATAGTTGTATTTTAAACTACATTATATGTGTTTTGTATAGTATATCAGCTTATTCATTTTACAATATCAGTATTATTTCAGTATATTAAATGTGTAACTTAGCCGCCACACACTAGTGATAGTATATTTCCTCTTACTGAGCGTTGTCTCATCCTAGTGACTTACTATTTTCAAGAGATCCAGCTAGGTGAGCAGATCAGACTCGCGGGTAGAGATTATTTTCCACTGCCCATACGGGAAGGTAGGTGTTTCTATGATACTAGTGGTTTGGGGTAGATTCTAGGTTTTAGTGATGTCACTGGGTATTTTTGTAATAGTTACACTATGAGATTTATAGTTTCTGGTATTGTATATAATAATTTACAGTTTCTTGTATACCGCTGCCTAGGTATGTATGATGTACAGAGTTTCCTCGGTGCTCTTTTGAGCCTAAGATATTTTCAGCAGTATTTCAGAAAGATGATATTTATGTTATAAAAAAAAAAGTTATATAAGTAGCAGGTCGTTACAAAAGTATTAGTGGCGGTTCAAATTTCATCACTAAAAGTGACTTATTAGTGACAGTTTTGAAAACCGTCACCAATACTTGTGTCAGTAAAAGCCAGTTCTCCTACTCAAACCATCTTGGGAAATCACTTTTTGCGTAGAAAATATCCCAGTAAAATATTAGCGACATTTCTTGGGGTATTAGTGACGAATTCAAGGCATCACTAAATGGCACTTATTAGTGACAGTTGGCCAACCGTCACTAATAGTACTATATTAGTCACGTTCTATGAGCCATTACTAATAACGCATGTTGACTTAGAAAAAGTCAACAATATAGTGTTAGTTCTTAGAAACCGTCACTAAAAATGACTTATTAGTAAAGGTTTTTTTGAATCATCACAAATAGTATAGTATTACTAACAATTTATAAAACCATCACTAATAATGTGTTTGTAAACAATGAAAAAGTCAACAATATTAGTGATGGTTTATGTAAACCATAACTAATAGTCCTTTATTAGTGACGAATTTGTTAAACCGTCACTAATAAAATTTTTTGTTTAAAAAATATATAAACAATTTATTTAACTATATTAGTGGCGATTTAGAAAAATCGTCACTAACAGTCAGTTATTAGTGACGATTTATGAAAATCGTCACTAATAGTCTATTATTAGCAACAAATTTATTAAACCATCAATAATAGTGCTTTTATTTGTAAAATATAAACACAATTTATTTAACTATATTAGTAATGGTTTAGAAAAACTATCACTAATAGTCAGTTATTAGTGACGATTTATGAAAATCGTCACTAATAGTCTTGTATTAGTCCCACTACTAATAATGCATTTGTTGACCAGGAAAACAAGTAGATTAGCTTATAGATAATCCAAACCTAAAAGTTAGACCTTCCTACAGAGATAGAGATAGCCAAGGAATCACCTCGATCCCCATGCCAGACAAATATTCCAACCCCATTAATTAGTGTTCTAGGTCACTTAAGTGACCAAGATGCACAACAAATGAGAATTTGGATAAGTTAAAGATAAAATACAACAAGAAGAGCATGTCCTAGGTTTAATGGGACTAGAGCCCTTACACATCATATTATATATATATATATGTATATATAACTTTTCCCCCAAGGAAGTCCCACTTTCATATCTTTGAAAGATTTTTCTAGTTCCTTTGAGACAAACTTTGTAGTATTGTGCAAATTAGGCTTCATGGAAGCATTACTCATTTTAAGCTTCTTTAATGAATCAGGTCCTAAAAATATTTTCTCACTTTTCCTAATAGAAGCAACCTCTTTCACATATGAAGGAAAGATCTATATGTCTGGCCATGGACTGGGATTCTTCTTAACATAGTGGATGAAAAAAAAAAAAAAAATGGAAGAGTTGTCATTGATTGATAGTGAATATTGGTTGAAAAAATTCTTTAAATTTAAACCTTTTCAAGTTCATACCTTTTGGAATGACTATGTACAGACTAGGGTAGGAGTGGTGAAGCTTTGCAATGATTGGACTGATTTCTTAAATGTAATAGAGTTTGAGAGATCTTTTGAAACTGTTCATCACGTACAGTAAAAGGAATGGGATGCACAAAAAAGAAACAGTGCACTTTGTTCAAATGTCTATGCATATATAGGTGGATTCCTTGTGAAGATGATTATAATTTAGTAGTGCCAGTAAGCTAAGAGGCTATCTTCGTAGCAGTGGACAGATAAAGAGAGTTGTTGATATTGTCTAGTACGTAAAACTTGGCACCACAAATGAGAATGTGTATGAGTTGAAGATAACATACAACGAGAAGAGCATGTCCTAGGTTTAATGCGACCAGAGCCTTTACACATCATATTATATAGCTTTCCCCCCAATTTGGAAGTCCCACTTTCATCATATTTGGAAGCTTTTTCTAATTTCTTTGAGACAAACTTTGTAGTGTTAATGCGTGTGCAAAGGCTTCACGGAAGCAATACTCATTTTTAACTTCTTCAATGAATCAGGTCCTGAAGATCTTTTCTCACTTTTCCTAATATATAGAAGCAACCTCTTTCAAATCTGAAGGAAAGATCAATGTTGCGTTGCCATGGACTATAATTGTTATTAACATAGTGGACGAAAAAAAATGGAAGAGTTGTCATTGATAGTGAAAATGACCTGCACAAAATTCTCTAAATTTAAACCTTTTCAAGTTCATACCTAAAGGAATGACTGTGTATAGACTAGGGTAGGCCAGTGTGGTGAACTTCTACAATGATTGGACTAATTTTTTAAAATGTAATAGAGTTTGAGAGATCTTTTGAAGCTGTTGATCATGTATAGTAAAAAGAAATTGGATGCACGAAAGAGAAACATCATGCCTTGTTCAAATGTCTATGCATATATGGGCTAGTTCCTCGTGAAGATGATTATAATTTAGCAGAGCCAGTAAGCTAATAGGCTATCTTCATAGCAATGGACATATAATTAAAAAGAGTTGCTGACATTGTCTAGTACACAAAACTTGACACCACAAATGAGAATGTGGATGAGTTGAAGATAACTTACAATGAGAGGAGCATGTCCTAGGTTTAATGGGACCAAAACCCTTACACATCGTATTATATAGCTTTTCCCCCAATTAGGAAGTACCACTTTCATCATATGCGGAAGATTTTTTTAGTTTCTTTGAGACAAATTTTGTAGTGTTAATGCATGTGCAAAGGCTTCTGATTACGCGCTTAAATTGTGTAATTCGGTATTTTAATTCATGCTTTAAGGAATATATTTTTTATTAAATGTCTAATTACTCTCAATATTTTAACATTGTGCTCTATTTATAATATTATGGTTTTATTAAGTAATTTATGAATTTTTGGTATTTTTTATTGCAGGGCAACTTTTGGAAGCTAAAAACCAATGGTACCTTATAATATGTGCGTAACTCTCTCATACAACCTCCGATTCTAATGATTCAAGATGCTATAGAAATATAAGAAAACTATCTACAATTTTCATGTTTTGCATTTTGATAAATATTGGCTACATCAAGGTCGAAATCAGACGTGAATTTATCATACGCTGTTTTTACGGATTGTTTCCGCATTACTCCGTAATCTGGGCGTAACTTTCTTGTCCAAGCTCCAATCGAGATGATTCAAAATTCTAAGAAAATCTGAGAAAGAGCAATAAAACTTTTGTATTTTGACTTTTGAGAGATATAGGTTTCAGTATGGTCGAAATTGGATTTGAAAGTGGAGTGCAGACCGAGTGCTTTTGAAAAAAGAAAAAAAAATAAAAAAATAAAAAAATATAAAAGGTGATGTGACCTGGCCTTGCAGCTGGGTCCTCTTAGCGGGTGTGGATGATACACTGGGGAGGCAAAGAAAGGAAAGAAAGAAAAGAAAAAAGAAAGGAAAGAAAGAGGAATTTTGAAAAGTCAAAGGAGTATGTAGGCTTATTTAGGGTTTTTTTTTAGTCTTTTTTTTTTTTTAGTTCTTTTTGGGATGGAGTAGCAGCAAGGGCTGGGGAGGTCGTGTGCACAATAGCCCCTCTCTCCATATGGCCAGCTCTCTTTCTCTCTCTCTCTCTCTCTCTCTCTCTCTCTTTGAATTCAATAGTGTAGAATTAATTGTTGTTAAGAATTTAGTTTATTTCAATTCTAAGTTGGGTTTAAATTATCGTTTAAGTTAGTTCTTTAATTTAAGAATATTATTATCAGATAACTTTTTTCTCCATCTCTCTTCTTTTCTCTCTCTTTCATTCTCTCTTTTCCTTTAAATAATTGTTTAAGTTCATCTTGCTCATTTAAGTTGTGTTTTAATTTAAGTCTTGGAATTTTTAATTTCTGTCTGGTTATTAAAAAAGTTGAATTTTTAATTTATGTTTTGTTAAATTTGTGATTGTGTTAAAATTTAATTTTGGTTGCGTTAGTGGTTGATTGAAGATTTTAAGGTTGAATGTTTCACTTGCGTAATAAAGTTTTCGTTTTTAGGCTTTTGTCTGAAATTTCAAATGTAGGTTTTATTCCTTGTCTGAATGGTTAGATGTAGGATTATTTTTCCACAGTTAACTTTGTTACCACCTATTTTATTGTGCTTGTTTCCCGTTTCTTGTCGTTAATTTAGTGCGTGTTAGGTTCATAAATTAACTTCACGTTGTTTTAATTTCGTCATAAAATCTCAAAAATCCCAAACTGAATCTGAACTATGTTCAGTAAATTTTTCTTTTCTTAATTTCTTTTGGAATTACACGAGTTTGGAATTAAAATGTATTTCCTGAGGGGACGATTTGGCCCTTAGGCTAAATATTACATGATAGAAATCCTATACTTAGGATAGCTTCTAAGCTGCTCATTTTTCGAGTGTGTTAAGTTTTTGACGCCATTGTTGGGGAATATCAATTTTAATTTGAAACAAGTGTTTTTTCCTATTATTTTAATTCTTCTTATGAAAAATAAAAATAAAAAAAATAAAAAATAAATAAAAATTTGAGTTTTGAAGAAAATATGGCTACACCTGCACCACCCACGCTTATGGATTTTTGGCATCCTACACGAACCACACAACCATCTTGCATCATATTGCTTGAGAATGCACAAAACTTTAACATTAAGCCTGGAGTGATATCTGTGATACCTCAATTTTATGGGATGGAGTGTGAAAATCCATATAAGCATTTAACTGATTTTGAGCTCGCATGAGTTATATTCATAGATGGGACTGCTACTAATCAGGCAATTAGATTACATCTATTTCCTTTTTCATTGAAAGACAAGGCTAAGACGTGATTTAATTCTCTTAGGCCTAATTCTATCTCTAGTTGGTCTGATATGCAAAATGATTTCTACATAAATTTTTTCCCTTACAAAGAACTCAATTTTTGAAGGAACAGATCAATCGATTCATGCAAGGAGTTGATGAGACATTTCATGAAAGTTGGGGGAGATTTAGAGATTTGGTTAACATGTGTCCTCACCATGGATTTGCGTCGTGGCGCCTAGTCAACTATTTCTACACTGCATTGACTCCTGAATCGAAGCAGTTCATTCATACAATGTGTTCATGATATTTCTTTGACAAGGAGCCTGATGAGGCATTGGATTTTCTAGGTCATTTAGCTAACTATGCTCAGCAGTGGAACACTAGGTGTAACGACCCATAAAATACTGATATTTAAATATTAAAGAGAGAGGAAAAAAAAATAGAAATAGGAACAGAAGGAGGTAGTAGACTTCGTCAACGAATGCGAAGTATTTTCAGGAATAACGATAATAGAGATAATAATGATAATAATAATTTCAGAGATAATAACGATAATAATAATTTCAGGAATTTCTAGAATTTGTCAGCGAATACAGGGCTTCATCGACGAGTACACAAGGAAATTCGTCGATGAATACAGGGCTTCGTTGACGAGTACATAAGGAAATTCGTCGACGAATATACAAGGCCTCGTCGACGAGAAAGTACCGAGATGGGTTATGGGGCAGCCTGAATTTCGTCGACGAATACAGGGACTCATCGACGAATTTATTGAAAGATTCGTCGACGGGATGACGTGTCTCATCGACGAAGGCCGCAGTATAAAAGTGGGAAAACTCATATTTTTATCATTTATCCGTGCCCCTCTCTCTCTCCTCTCTCTCTCTCTCTCTCTCTCTCTCTCTCTCTCTCTCTCTACGTCTCCCTCTCCCTTCTCTTTTCGATTCCGACCCCACCAGTCACCGGATCGACGATCCAAAGCTACCACGACGCTCCTGGCAGAATTCTCTACAAGTTTGCCGGAGCAGATCGTTGGGAAAACGAAGTTAGATTTCATCCCAAATTCAGGGTAAGGTCTTTTATTCAGTTTTTGGCTTCCTGGCAGCTATAGGAAATGATGTAGGCTAAGAAATACTAATGTTTTGTTCTGGGGGATTATGTTTTCAGGATATTGAGTTAGGAGCCCTGCAAATATAAAGACAGAATTTTATAGGGGCTTTTCAAAGCTAACGTAAGGGAAATATGTTATGCTAGAAATTTTCATAATGCTATCAGAGACTTTATAGATACATATTTATACCAGTTTATTATACAGTATTTATAGAATATGAGTTTAAATACATGTGTGGCCTGATTAGATTTTTATGTAATGAAGAAATGTATACAGCTTTCATGATAAATCATACTATACTGGATATACAAGATATATATATTCATAGAGAAGTGTACCTGCATATACAAATTTTATATGAATAGTTTCATGAGACAGATATATATATAAGTGTACATGTGTACAATTTTGTTCAAATCAGTATTTATATCACAACTTTATACAAAACAGTATATACAGAGTTATAGTATGTCATGTTTCCTATTACCATAGCATACAGAGTATATAAACAGAGTGTATAGATCGACATATAGGGGTAGCATCAAGATGCAACCGATATAGTATACAGAGATTACAATTCTTACAGTATAGAAAGATAGCATTATGGTAACTTTGGAAACATGGCGAAAACAGTAAAGGAGTATATATGTATATATGTATATAATATCAGATCCCTGTGGAAAGATTACAGACAGATATAGTACAGATACAGTTTACAGAGCATAGTACTGTTGTTATATACATATAGAGTGCAACCACATATCTCAGATAATGTGTGGGTACTGTCTAACTGTGCTCGGAGAGGATGCAGCTCCCCAGTACGCTGGGGAGAGGGGGCCAGTTAGACGAGGTAGCAGCTAGTCCCGTGCCTAGGGGAGGATACAGTTTGGCCGGGATGAGGTAGTGTAGAGTATATTGATTTATCTGGAGGGCCGACCAGATGAAGTCCCGCCTACGGGTCGCACAGCCCTGTCATGAGGGGTCAAATCATGACGTACAGAGTCCCAGGGATGAAGTATAGATATGTAAATGTATACAGTTTTACAGTATATGATGAGTATAGTATGATATTATCAGTATAAAAAGTAGAAAATACAGACAATACAGTATATCTTAAATTGTGAAAGGAAAATATGCTTTATAGATGTTTTATTGCATTATAGTTTAGTACTATTTTAAGTATTCTTAACTTAGTTGCAACACACTAGTAATAGCATATTTCCACTTACTAAGCGTCGACTCACCTCATTACTTTACCATTTTTCAGGTGAGTCAGTTAGGCGAGCAGATTAGGCTCGCGGATAGAAAGTTGTTTGATCACCCTGGTTATAGGGTGAGTTTTTGTCAGAGTAGATGATGTTGGAAGGGTATATTTGTGTGACTATGCTCTGTATATATATAGAATTCTGGTATTGCATAGTAAATATGTAAATGGTTGCATGATATGTGTTTCTGCTGCTTAGGTATGGATATGGATATATATATATATATATATATATATATAAAATAAAAAAAATGGTATGAATTTTGAGGTCGTTACACTAGGATTGACAAAAGACTTATTGCAGCTCAACCATTAAGAGCAATACATGGTGGAGAGTGGAATGAACTGAAAGATGATTTTTCTGTTGAAGTACGTCTAGCTGAACTCACCAGAAAAGTGGAGGCTATGGAGATGGAAAAGGAAAATAATACAGAGCAACTTTGGAATCAACCTTCCCAGTCCTATACACCCCCTTATCAGCCGTCATATCATCAGGCTGCCCTTTAACATCAGTATCAGTCACAACAGATCTCTCAAAGCAACACACCTTTAAGAGTTCAATCTAACGTAACACTTGCTCCACCGGAGAAGTCTCTTGAGGATGCCTTTCAGCAGTTTTTACAAATTTAAATCACAACTAACAATCAGTATACTCAAGCCATAAATGAATTGTGGGACATCATTAATGAGATGAGCATGTAGTTGAATATCTTAGAAAAAGGGGAATTTCTGGTAGAATCTCAGCCTAGTCCTTAAGAATACCAGAACCAACAGCAACAAGTAGATAATGTTTCTCTTGAGATAGTGGAGGCTGTTATTACTTCGAAAAGTGGAAAAGAAGTTCCCCAACTTAAGATACTTATTGACAGACCAACAATTGTCCTGACACCTAAAGTTACAACTGAGATAGATGAGATAAAAGAAAAATCAGAGGAAGCAAGCCCAGAATTAAAGAAGTCAGTTAACGTGGAGAGTGAGATCAGTAAGGAGTACCAACTTGTGGTACCTTACCCTCAGAGATTGATAGTTGTAGAATCATCATTCCCTACTGGACTAAATTTCAAGGAGCACAATGCTAAAGCAAATCCCCGCACTGGTAAAGAGGGTGAGTAGACTGGTGAGAGTTTAATTTTCAAAGAACCAGGTAAAATTTTTAATGTTGATGCCTCTGAAAAACCAAAGGTAACTACTTTGACAACTTTGCCTTAAAGACCGGTTCTTAAAGAATTGACTTTCCTGGAAAATATACTAAATAAAGATCATTTCTTGTTAAAATAAGGAAGACAGTCTGCACATGTTTTGTCTGGTACCTTAGAACGCATTGATTTATTTTAGGCTAACTTTTGTGCAGGTAATGAGATTGATTCATTATGGGAACTCAAATTTGGAGACTCGTCGGTTCAATTTATAGACCTAGACCCACTAGATGAATTTCCTTTAGAGCCTCTGCCAGACAGACTGTGATGTTTTTCTTTCCTTTATTTTCATTTTGTTTTACCTTGTTTTATTTTTAGTTAATTTTCAAGTACATTTTTTCTTAGTTTCAGTTTTTATTTCCCCTTACTTCTCCACTAGGTATGCTCCACTTCCCTCGTGCACATCTTTTCTATTTCCTCTATCCTTTCACATTGAGGACAAGGTTCCACTTTAGTTTGGGGGGAGGGGGGGAGGATGATAAATTACATTGAATTTTTTTTTTTGAATATAGATGACTTATGCCATGATTAAAATTGACATATACCCTTCACATACTTGCATATAACCTAAGAATTACATACTCGAGTCATTTATGTGTAGTTTCTCTTTACATGACTTTGTAACTCCATAAAGGTTGATTGGTAGTTCATTCATATTAATCTGACTATATAAACTTTTGTATTTACATGGTTTCTCATGAGGCTAAAAATATATGTTCACGTGACTTGTCACACTTAGGGTTCCTTGTGAGCACTGAGAGAGGGCCCGTGGTGACTATGACACCTTATGAGGTACTATTGACCCATTTATCGTTCTTTTGAGTTTTTGACGTCAGTTCAGAGTTCATGAAACTCAACTTTCCTTTTTTTTTTTTTTTTGGATACTTTTTGTACACTAGTTTCGGTTTTTGACTTGCTAGCCTAGAGGTGACATCTAGTGGGGAGATAGAAACCTAGGTCTTATAGCCTACTCAAGATGTGAAGGTTAAGCCACTTTTAGAAATAGACTTAGTTCATGGACTACTGCTCAAGCTTAATTCCCAGTGATGGTATGAAGACAATAAAATAAGTGTAATGATTATCCTAATTGATCAAGAAAAGAAAGAAACTGAAGAATGAGCAAAATAAAAAAAATACAAACGAAATAGAAATGCACATAAATGAAGTGAAAGATTAATACCTGCTCCACACAAATACAACAAAAAGTCAGGGATACATTATCTACATTTGAAGACTCTTCAATCGTTTAATGCCTCAGATGTACTCACGCTTGGTTTGTGAATAAGTTGATCTACGGTGGTCTTGGTTGGATGTGGCGAGTAGGTGAGAAGATGCTAGGGTGAAGGACCCGAGACCTCACAAATAGGCTGGATCCTTTTCAGATTAGTCCACTCCATACATTTAGCATTTGTTCCTTGCAATATATGGGATATTTGATCGTGACACTCCTCCTCACATATGACAAGTGAACACATCTTTTTTTTTAGTGTTTTTTAGGGTATACTAGTTAGGTTGAGTCAAAATGACCATTATATAGGTGTCCACTGGTATCTTGGGTGTAACGAGTCATACACATTACACATACTTTGAGATTTCGTCTATTTATACTCGAATTTATATGACTACATTAACTCTGAATTGTAATTGCTAGTTAACTGTATGTGAATATACTATTCTTAACGGATATATAATGATGAAACTTGCATGAATGATTTGATTCAAAATTGTATGAATTGTATATGACTTTGTGTGTAATCTGGTAATATTCATGTATGTGAAATGGTATATTTGTGTTGCATGTGCATTCATTTAATATTCACTGGAATTGGTGTTTGTGGGTGTCGCCCTGGACCCCCTCACGAGACTACAACTCATCCACTAGGATCAACTTAGGGGTTTAAAGCCTTGTTGCATTTTGTAAATGTAACTTTGTTTCCCGCGAAAGAGGAGGTAGATAGGATTTGGTATTTTTCTTAGTTTTTTTTTTTTTTCTCTTATTTGCTAGGGACTAGCAAAACTTTAGTTTGGGGGGGGGGGGAGGGTGTGATTACGCACTTAAATTACATAATTAGGTATTTTAATTAATGCATTAAGGAATACATTTTTTATTAAACGCCTAATTACTCTTAATATTTTAAAATTGTGTCCTATTTATGATATTTGGGTCCTATTTACAATGGTACTTTGTAATATGTGCTTAAATCTCTCATCCGACCTTCGATTCCAATGATTCAAAATGATATAGGAAGATAAGAAAACTATCTACAATTTTCATGTTTTGCATTTTGACAAATACCCGCTGCATCAAGGTTGAAATCAGACGTGAAGTTATCATACGCTGTTTTTATGGACTGTTTCGGTATTACTCCGTAATCTGGGTGTAACTTTCTTATCCAAACTTCAATTAAGATGATTCAAAATTTTAGAGAAATATGAGAAAGAGCTCTAAAACTTTTGTATTTTGAGTTTTGAGAGATACATGCTTCAATATGGTCCAAATTGGACTTGAAAGTGGAGGGCAAACCGGGTGCTTTTGAAAAAAGAAAAGAAAAGAAAAAAATAAAAAATATATATAAAAAGTGATGTGACCCGGCCATGTAGTCGGGTCCTCTTAGTGGGTGTGGATGATATGCTGGGGAGGCAAAGAAATGAAAGATAGAAAAGAGAAAAAAATAAAGGAAAGAAAGAAGAATTTTGAAAAGTCAAAGGGGTATATAGGCTTATTTAGGGTTTTTCTTTAGTCTTTTTTTTAGTTCTTTTTGGGATGGAGTAGCAACAAAGGTTGGGGAGGCTGTGCGCACAATAGCCCCTCTCTCCATATGGCCAGCTCTCTCTCTCTCTCTCTCTCTCTCTCTCTCTCTTCTCTCTCTCTCTCTCTCTCTCTCTCTCTTTGAATTCAATAGTGTAGAACTAATTTTTGTTAAGAATTTAGTTTATTTCAATTCTAAGTTGGGATTAAATAATTGTTTAAGTTAGTTCTTTAATTTAAGAATATTATTATTAGATAATTTTTTTCTTAATTTAAGAATATTATTATCAAATAATTTTTTGCTCTATCTCTCTTCTTTTCTCTCTCTTTCATTCTCTCTTTTCCTTTAAATAATTGTTAAGTTCATCTTACTTATTTAAGTTGTGTTTTAATTTAAGTCTTGGAATTTTTAATTTCAGTCTAGTTATTAATAAAGTTCAGTTTTTAATTTACATTTTGTTAAGTTTTTGATTGTGTTAAAATTTAATTTTAGTTGCGTTAGTGGTTGATTGAAGATTTTAAGATTGAATGTTTCACTTGCATAATAAAGTTTTCGTTTTTAGGCTTTTGTCCAAAATTTCAAACGTAGGTTTTATTTCTTGTCTGAATGGTTAGATGTAGGATTATTTTTCCGCAGTTAATTTTGTTACCACCTATTTTATTGTGCTTGTTTCCCATTTCTTGTCGTTAATTTAGTGCGTGTTAGGTTCATAAATTAAATTTCACATTGTTTTAATTTCGTCACAAAATCTCAAAAATCCCAGGAAATTGAATCTGAACTATGTTTAGTAAATTTTTATTTTCTTAATTTCTTTTGGAATTACATGAGTTTGAAATTAAAATGCATTCCCTGAGGAGACGATCTGGCATTTGGGCTAAATATTACACGATAGAACTCCTATACTTGGGATAGCTTTCGAGCTGCTCATTTTTCAAATGAGTCAACTTGATGGAAGCATTACTCATTTTTAACTTCTTCAATGAATCAGGTCCTGCAGATCTTTTCTCACATGTTCTAATAGAAACATTCTCTTTCAAATTTGAAGAAAAGATCTATATGTCTCACCATGGATGTAAAGACCCGAAAAATTAAAATGATTAAAAGTAATAATAATAAATAAAATAACAGATAAATAAATAAAAGGAATGACATGGGAAAAGAAAAAAAAATTAAAATTAAAGAAATTAAATTAAATTAAGATAAATTAAATAATTAAATAATTAGTTATTAAATTAAATATTTTTACATTGGATTTAAAGAAAAAACTAATTGAAATAAGAGAAATATATATATATATATATATATATATACCTATATAGTAGGTTAATATAATATATAAATATATATATATATGTATATATGTATATTTATATATATATATATATGTATAAATATATATAATAAGGATAAGATAAGATTTATATATATAAAGTAACTGACACTGACAGGAAGAGAAGAAGGAAGAAGAAGAAAGAAGAAGCTGGAGAGAAGCAGACACGCCCCCCCCCCCCCTCCTGAATATTTTTCCTGCGTGTCACTCCTCCGTCTCCGTTTCTCTCCTTCTCTAAATTACTTGGCGAATTTGCGACGGATCAGGAAACGGAAGGTACTGTTGGAATCCTGGTTCTGCTGCTGACATTTCTACTGGAGCAGATTTTTCATAGGAAGGACTTAGGCACTGCTCCTGGGGAAAGGTAATTTTTTCCCATTTTCTCAATTTTGCTGTTAATATGTGGTTAAATCGACGAACGGACACCACCACGAGGTCCTAGTTGTCGTCATCGTCATTTTAATGTATGTAATTTTCCAATTTGGGTTTTCTAGGCCCTACTCTAAAGCAAGAGTGAGATTTGAGAAATTTGGCAATTTGGCTAAATTTAAGGGTATATTTATTTATTTAGGAATTATGACCCTAGGAAATATTTAAATAATATTTTATTCAAGAATAATTTATTGAAATTAGGAATTTAATTTCAGGGTCCGGGTGAGCGCCGCAGGTATTTTTTGGAGTCCCTGTTGGCGTAGTTCAAGAAATCAGGTAAGAGGAAAAATATATATTAAATCAGAATTTTTATAAATTTAATGGAAAAATAAATTGTGTTATATGTACGTGTATATGTTTCGATATGGGTAAAATGCCAACTGTTTAAATTATATTTTTTTTCCAAGTTTAGGGTTGTTTATTAGATATGTATATGCGAAAATGAACTGATGAAAGTGGGAAATATTTTTAGGATAATTAAGTAAGAAATGAAATGTATTTTTAGTATATAAACATTAAATATTGGTTGGCTTATTTTACAGGCAATGTATGAATTTTACTGTTAAATTGTGTGGCATGAGATTCCATGCAAATATATGTTAAATGTATGAGATGCAGGCTAAGTAAGTAAACCAATGAAAATAAAATATGATATGGACAATGTTGCCTGTGTATGTTAAATGCAACCATGTAAATGTAAGACAGTTGAAAGAGAGCCATATTAGCAGATCTAGCACACTTCTGTGTAGACTAACTGATGACAGCTAAAAGGAGCTGTGTTAGCAGATTTAGCACGTTTCTACGTAGACTAACTGATGATGGCTAAAGACCAGCTGTAGTACGAAGTAAATAAATGAAATGTTATGCAGTGAAATGACTGATGAAATGGCAATGAAATGAAATGACAAAGGCAAATGATGTAAATGGGAAAAAGTCACTTAAAGTGAAACGAAATGCAAAGTTAAGTTATGAATAGGAATAAATGTGCATGAATGTATAATGACAGAACAGAATGATGTATTATGATATTAGAAGTACGTATGTACGTAGAACATGTTACGATTGGGCAAGGCGTACCTTTCGCCTGAGGGCTTACTGAGTAAGGCGAGTGCACTAGTAGCTACAGATGTGACAGTAGCCACATAACGTACTAGGGCAGAGGGAACCTACTTGTATAGGCGGGTAGAATTCTCTATCCTTAGGGCCTTTGCCGATAAACTATTGTTGAATGCATGAGTACGAGATTAATTTATCACTTGAGGGCTTACTGAGTAAGGTGAGTGCCCTGGTATGCTTAAATTGTGACCTTCGAGTTGCCAAATGTATCAGAGCAGAGGGGTGCTACTTGTATGGGCGGGTAATCACCCCTATCCTCGGGAAATCTCGTGGGTTAAACATTCGCATGTATTTGATTAGGATCAGGGAATGCTTTTGAAAATTATGTTAAGGATTTTTAAATATTAAATATTATATTATATATAAACTCATGTTGGCCACACACTGCTTTAATATATGGTTTCTTCCCTTACTGAGATGTGTCTCACCCGAATATAAATTTATTTTTTTTTTTCAGGATTTCATCGAGATCAAGCTTAGAGAGCTCGAGGTTCTATAACATTATTGGGAAATAGTAAAATAAAATGGTATATTTCTATGTTAATTATGAGATGCAAAAATTTATGTTTTACGTCCTTATATTTTAAGTCTGTGAAGAAAAGAAAGTTTGTGAACATACTGAATTATTTTGGGAGTTATGTAGATTTATGGAAATGCAGGTGTTGGATGATTTAATATGGATTATAGTTAGAATTAGTAAACTTTGGTATTATGTTATATGGAGATTATGATCATGTTTTTCCGCTGCGTATGTTTTGGAATATGATTTATGAGGATATGATCAGGTATAATGCACCGGACCTGGGTTTAAGGGTTCAGGGCGTTTCAATGGACTAGGATTGTTCTTAACATAGTGGACGAAAAAAAATGAAGAGCTATCATTAATAGTGAACCAGGAGTATATACGGATTACTAGGAGCTGTTTAAGTGGAGGAATTCGATGTTGGTATCGGCCACAGCTAAGTCAGAATGAGATTCTGTAGCAGCCATGTCGGTGCATGCATGGGTGGATTGTTCGTGAAGATCATTAATTACAATTCAAATGGGCTAGTATGAGACTATCTTTGTAGTAGTGGACAGATAGGGCCTATTGTTGATATATATTTTCTAGGAAGAAAGATTGTCACTAATAATCTTTATATTAGTGACAATTTTTAGAACCGTCACTAATCATTTAACTTAATTAAGCAGCTCATCTATTAATTTTATTAATAAAATTAATAAAATATAAATTAGTGACTAAATAATGGAATTATCAAAACACTCCAGAGTAGCTTTAATTTATATTTATATTTTTGATTAATTATTAATTTAGTTAATTCGGTTAACTGAATTAAAATTTATATTAACCGAACCGATAATCAATGAATTGAAAATTGGCAAAATCGTAACTGAATCAAACCAACCCTATTTATTGACCGAACCTGAATTGACCGAAATTGGTCACTTAATTCGGTGAATTTGGGTCATTAGGAGAATTATGATCACCTTTAATTAGCAAAGGATTAAGCTTTTCCAATTAGGAACTGCAGAATATAAGATAGCTAAGCAACTAAGGGGTTTATTTGTGGAGTTTGCAGATCATCAGAAGCGATTGCACAAGAAGCTTGCATTGGAAGAGAGAAAAATCTTGCACCCTTCTCACCCATAAGTTCTTGTGGATGTGTTATTTATACCTACATTGTGGTAATGATCAATATCCCAATTTTTTTTTCTGTACTTTTGTACTTGTTGTACATGGATTTTTTGTTCACAACACACATCGACTAGTTGATTCTCCACATGTGGGTCTATGTAACTAGATATTGTATAATTATCTATATATTCATGAAGTTGAATATCCTTATACATGTTATAAAGCTTTGTATCTCATTTTTTCAAACTAAGAATGCCTGTCTCGAGACATCCATCACATTGACTTGGACATGTCGAATCTAACGGTGCCCAATAACTCCTCCCCAGGAGCTTTTTCCCTACTTAGAAGAAAATCTAGAATACAAACAAACTTAGTAAACATAGTTTAGTTTAAGCACTTAGGTGTCCAAGTCGAGCATAGAAGGTCCAAATCGAGTGTGGTTAGTCTTGACATATCCGAGATATTGAGCTCGACGTGCCGGAGTTGGTGGTACGTAAAAATTCCATGTTAATTGAAAAGTATGCACTTAAAAGTGAACTTAGTACACTTATTTGAATTTAACCACCCAAGTATCCAATTTTGGCATACGAGGTCCAAACTAAGTGTGGTCACTCTCGACATGTTTGTCACATTGATCTGGAAGTGCCGGATCTGACGGTGCCCAAAAACTCCTCTGTTGACTTTTTGAGTCCTATCGCATTTTTGATAACGGCAAATACAAGGTATTTAATGTTTGCCGAGTTTTTATGCAGGATAAATTGGTAATATCATACGACACACAGTGACTTGAAGAATATAAAGGCTCAGAAGATTAAATTGTTGTATTTTATATTCATTCATTTAGGGTCTGTAATAGTAACTATCTATCGGTCCGTAATAATCTGCATATCATGCATGATAGGATCTTATAAACTCAAGACCGTAGATTGGCCTTAGGGACCGATGCCAAATTTTTTTAGTGTCCTCAAAGACCTTAGAAGGCCCTTAGATCCCTACACAAATGCACAAAATAGTCCCCAAAATCACTTATAATATAAGGGAAATTAATTGAAGTAAAAATGGACTTATAGGTAAAAATTATGAGGCTTCGGGCGACCGAACCCTAGGTGTTCAAAACACCTTGGGTGACTGAACCCTTGACAAGTCAACTTGTTGACTTGGGTTGAGGGCGACTGAACCATTTTGAATGTATCATCCATGAGCGACCGAACCTTATTTTTAACTCTTCCCACTAACTCGGCAGCTCAAACCTCAGCATTCAAATCATCCTCGAGCGACCAAACACATAAGTTCGGTTAACCGAACTTTAGATCGGCCACCCAAATCTCGGACAGTGTGGAAATCACCTTGGTTCAGCAAACCAAACCCATGCTCAAGTGACCGAACTTCAAAAGCACCTTTTTACATTGTGTCTATTTGGGCACTCAAACCTTGAACTGAGCACCCGAAACTCTTGGGTTGTCTTGTATTTTTACCATGGTTAAACAAGGTTAATTTTTATAAACACTTTTAAAACAATTTTAAGAATTACCCTGGTGACCCCAATGACTATAATTTTTGCCAATGCCTATATATACAAGTTCATTTGCAAGGATTAGCAGAGAATTAGCAAAGTGATTAGTGAGAAATCCTCTGAAAATTTCCAAACCCTATTCTCTCATACTAAATCCATAACACTCAAATACTCTCATTCCTTTGAGAAATCTTACATTGTGAGTGTTTTATTCATCATTCTAAATTGCTAGATACCCTCACTTGCATTTGTGGTTGTGATTTTTATTGGAGGGTTGAGCAAAGAATTTTTCCCCTTGATTTTGTTAATAAATCTTTGGTTAGGAAAAATTCCTATAGCTAATGTGGTCTTTGCATTTGGATTGCAAGATTCATTAGGCTTATATTTTTGTGTGCAAAAATATTTTACAAGCTTTGAGTTGAATATCTCCTCATGCATTGATATTGAGAAAACTATTTTTTTAGATATTCTAAATTGCTATTAGTTCAAATCTTTGAAACCCAAAACTAAGATTGAGATTTTATCTTTACTTAGTTTCAAAGATTAGCTTGTTGATACACTCTTGTGCTTGATTGACTATAGACATAACTTTGAGTGTTGATTGCACACATAGAGCGCTGAGCTTATAAATTCCTATATTACTGATGTGCATTGATTGATTATATTGGTACATATTTGCTTATCAGAGAAGCATTATATTGTACACGATTTGTATTGTAATTCAGTTGTATTCTAGGCGTGGGCCTAAAGAGGGAGACTAGCCTTGTTGAATAGTCCCAGATTGGCTTAGACCCAGTTAGGAAAACTAGGTGCACCATCCTGGTAAGGTTTAGGTTGAGGTCAACCCCGTTAATTGATCTGATTGTAAACGGTGTCGCTCCACCCATTAAGTGATCATTAGTAGAATCCTCGGGTTTACAAGCTAGGTGGAGACATAGGCACAGTTGGCCGAACCTTGATAACATATCATGTGTTCACTTTACATTTTCATAATTTACATTCCTACACATGTATTTTATTCTATGAATGTTGCGCATGATTTAATTTCTGCACATTTTATTTATCTGCACATTTGGGATTCTATAGACAGACCCTAGGTTGTGTATATACTGTTGTTGGATAGTTTAACCTAGGAGATAAATTTTTTAAATTTTCAATTCACCCCTTTTTGGGAATACACCAAAGCTAACATTCTCCCCGAGAGCTTTTTCCGCACTAAGAAACAAACTTAGAATACAAACAAACTTAGTAAACTTAGTTCAGTTTAAGCACCCAGGTGTTCAAGTTAAGCATACGAGGTCCAAATTGAGTGTGGTTAGTCTTAACACGTATGTGACATTGAGCTCAACGTGTCGGAGCTAACGGTGTCCAAAAATTCCATGCAAATTGAAAATTATGCGCTTAGAGGTGAACTTAGTACACTTAGTTGAATTTAACCACCCAAGTGTCCAATTCGGGCATACGAGGTCCAAACCGGGTGTGGTCAGTCCCAACACGTCCATCACATAACTGGATGTACTGGATCTAACGGTGCTAAAAAACTCCTCCTCGGGAGCTTTTTCCGCACTTAGAAGCAAATTTATAATACAAACAAACTTAATAAACTTAGTTTAGTTTAAGCACCAAGGTGTCCAAGTCGGGCATACGAGGTCCAAGCCAAGTTTGGTTAGTCTTGACACATCCATGACATTGAGCTCAACGTGCCGAAGTTGACGGTGCCCAAAAAATCCATGCCAATTGAAAATTATGTGCTTAGAGGTGAACTTAGTACACTTAGTTGAATTTAACCATCCAAGTGTCCAATTCAGGCATACGAGGTCCAAACCAAGTGTGGTTAGTCCCGACACGTCCGTCACATCGAACTGGATGTGCTAGATCTTATGGTGCCTAAAAACTACTCCCCAGAAGCTTTTTCCCCCACTTAAAAGCAAATTTATAATACAAATAAACTTAGCAAACTTAGTTTAGTTTAGACACCCAAGTGTCCAAGCCTAGCATACATGGTACAAACTGAGTGTGCTCAGTCCCAACACGTTTGTGACATTGAGCTCGACATGTCGGAGCTGACGGTGCCTAAAAATTCTATGCCAATTGAAAATTATGCATTTAGAGGTGAACTTACTACACTTAGTTGAATCTAACCACCTAAGTGTCCAATTTGGGCATGCGAGGTCCAAACCCAGTGTGGTTAGTCCGGACACATCCATCACATTGATTTGTACGTGCCGGATCTGATGGTGGCCAAAAACTCTTCCCTAGGAGCTTTTTCCCTACTTAGAAGCAAACTTAGAATATAAACAAACTTAGTTCAGTTTGAGCACCCCAAGTGTCCAAACCGAGCGTGGTCAGTCTCAACACGTGATGGAGCTGACAGTACCCAAAAATTCCATGCCAATTGAAAATTATGCACTTAAAGGCAAACTTAGTATACTTAGTTAAATTTAACCACCCAAGTTTCCAATTCAGGCATATGAGGTCCAAATTGAGTTGGGTTAGCCCCAACACTTCCGTCACATCGAACTGGACGTGCTGGATCTGACGGTGCCCAAAAACTCCTTCGTGGGAGTTTTTTCCTCACTTAGAAACAAACTTATAATACAAACAAACTTAGTAAACCTAGTTCAGTTTAAGCACTTAGGTGTCCAAGTCGAGCATACGAGGTCCAAATCGAGTGTGGTCAGTCCCGACATGTCAGTCACATTGACATGGACGTGCCGAATCTGACAGTGCCTAAAAACTCTTCCCCGTGAGCTTTTTCCTCGCTTAGAAGCAAATATAGAATACAATTAAACTTAGTAAACTTAGTTCATTTTAAGCACTTAGCTTATAATTCGGGTATACGAGGTTTGAATCGAGTGAGATGAATTTCGACTGATCAAACTTAGTTAGTTACAATTGTATATTTTTTTACACTATGTCCGAATGTCCGATCATTTTTCTATCAAATCATTTTTAATTATAGTATATACATACATACATACATACATATATATATATATATATATATATTCAAACATTGTATACTAACTAATTTCTTGTATAATTATTATTTTGTAGAGTTCCCGACTGTCAGAACACTATGACGATGCCAGACACTACAGTTGGGTTAGATGCATGCAACTTTTGACTTTTCCTGTATTTCTTGTTATCTTAATAGAGTTAATTTGTATCTTTTAATTTGAATTTGTATTGGTACGTATTTGAATTTTGAACAATTTGTATTTTTAAATTTTAATAATTTATGAATGTTTTAGTAATATTAGTTTAATATTATGTATTTAAAAATGTAATTATAGGTTTTTACAGGAATTTTCAAATAAAAAAAATTAATTATTTTAAAGTGTTAGTGATGGTTTAAAAAATTGTTACTAATAATAGCAGGAGGAAGTATTAGTGATGATTTTTAAACCATCATTAAAAGTCAAACTGTAATGACCCGGGAATTTAAATAAGTAGAAAATATGATAATTAAAATGGATTAATGGATAATGAAGGAAAAAGGAAAGAAATTAGAAGGAAAAATAGATCTCGTTGACGAATGTCTTGTATTCGTTGACGAGTGTCCTTCTAAGCTCATCGACAAACTTGGTTTCTCGTCGACGAAGGAATCCCGAGAGAGAATTTTGGAACTCTGAATTTCGTCGACGAAGGTACCTTCTCGTCGACGAAGTCTCTATAGTGCCTCGTCGATGAATCGACGTGTCTCGTCAACGAAGCCCTGCCTATAAACAAAGAGTTCTTCATTTTTCAGCGCAGTTCACGAACCTTCCTCACTCTCTTTCTCTAAAATACAACCTCCCAGCCTTCTCTCTTCAATTTCAGGCCGGATTTGACCTGGTTTAACGATCCGGAACCACCATGAGGTTCGTGGGATCATTCTCTTCAAGGCTGTAGGAGTTGATCGTTGGGTTGTGAGGTTTGGGAAACATCCCAAAATCAGGGTAAGTTAGTTATTTTGGGATTTTCTTAAGGAATATTGTTATTTGGAGCCTAGGAAGTAGTAAATAAGTATTTTTCTTAAGATTTAAGTTAATTAGAATATATTTTAATTAAGTTAGGATTTTTGGATTCAGGGTCCAGGTGAACGCCGTGTGGGTATCAGTTCGGGGATCCTACATATGTAGTTGAAAGTCAGGTAAGGGGGAAATTTATATATTAAATCAGGTTTTTCATGAATTAAAATAGATTATGTGTTATTTATGTATATATGTTTATATGTGGATTTAAAATGTCAGCCATGAAATTTATGTTTTCTGAGCCTAGGATTATTTATATAGTTATGTATATGTGAAAGTAAATGAATGAAAGTGAAAAGGAATTTTCTAAGGAAGTAAGTAAGGAATGAAATTTATTTTCAATATATAAATGTTAAATGTTGGTTGGTTTATTTTTAAGGAATGTATATGAATTTTACTGTTAAATTGTGTGGCATGAAATTCAGTGCAAATATATTTTAAATGTATGAGATGTAAGCTAAGCAAGTAAAGTTTTATGAATAAAATATGATATGGACAATGTTGCTTGTTTATGTTAAATGCAACCATGTAAATGTAAGATAGCTGAAAAACAGCTATGTTAGCAGATTCTAACGCATTTCTATGTGGACTAACTATAGCATATTCTAGCGCATTTCTATGTGGAAACTAACTGATGATGGCTAAAGACCAGCTGTACTACAAAGTAATGAAATAAAATGTTATGCAATGAAATGACAATGGAATGACAATGCAATGAAATGAAATGTGAAATGTCAATGATACGAATGGGAAAGAGTCACTTAAAGTGAAACGAAATGCATGGTTAAGTTATGAACATGAATGAATGTGTTTGAATGTATAATGACATAAAGGAATGATGTATGATGATATTAGAAGTATGTATGTACGTAGAATATGTTACGATTGGGCAAGGTGAACTCTTTGCCTAAGGGCTTGTTGAGAAAGGCGAGTGCACTAGTAGCTTCAGATGTGGCAGTAGCTACATAATGTACTAGGGCAGAGAGAACCTATTTGTATGGGTGGGTAGATTTCCCTATCCTTAGGGCATTTTCTAGTAAATTATTGTTGAATGCGTGAGTACGAGATTAATCTTACACTTGAGGGCTTACTGGGTAAGGTAAGTGACCTAATATGCTTTAGTTGTGACCTTAGGGTTACCTATGTATCAGAGCAGAGGGGTGCTACTCTTATGGGCGGGTAATCGCCCCTATTCTTGAGTAATCTCATGGGTTAAACCTTTTCATGTGATTGTTTAGGTTCAAAAAATGATTTCAGAGTTATGTTAATGATTTGCAATTGTACTTAACATGATATTTATTTACCTCATGATGGTCACACGCTGTTTAAATATGTATGTTTCTTCCCTTACTGAGATGTGTCTCACCCGAATATGAATGTTTCTTTTTGAGGACATCCTCGAAGTCGAGCTTAGGAGCTCAAGGTTATTTTAGCATTTATTAGGACTATATAAGAAACAGGGTATATATTGATACTATTTTGGAGATGTAAATATTTATGTTTTATGTTTTATATCGTTATGTTTTAAGTCAGTTATGAAAGGAATGTTTGTTGAAATATTGGAATGTTTTGGAGATGTATGTCTCTACGGAAAATGCAAGTGATGGATATATTTTATGAATTTCTAGTTAGGATATAGCAAACTCTGGTATTATGGAATGTTGGTATTGTAGAACTATATTTATGGAGATTATGGTTATATTTTCTGCTGCGAATGTATGTAAGGATTTATGATTTATCAAGTTATTATTAGGCATAACGCACCGGACCCGGGTTTAGGAGTTTGGGGTGTTACATTTTGGTATCAGAGCAATGATTTTGGGATTTTGAGGATTTTAGAAAATGATTTATACTAGAGTATAGGAAATAGTTAGGATAAGGAATATTAGATGAATAAGTTAGATATTGAGAAGTAGGTTTGGTGTAGGGAAGTATAGGATCTTGTTTTGTGATTTAGAAGCGAAATTATGTCGACGATTTCCTATAATTTTTCTGAAGCAGTCAACGGTCTCAGAAAAGCCACGGTAAACCTTAGTTGTTTTTGTTTCTGAATTGTGAGACTGGTCCTTATATGGAGATTTTGGATTTAATTTAATGATTATGTTTTTTGGAGTTTTAATATGGAAATCATATCTCTTTTCTGTCCTATTTTTCAGGATGGATTCTAGAGATGAGAATATAGAGGCTAAAGGAAGGGAAAGAAGCAATGGGCTCTGTATGCCCGAAGTGTGATAAAAGGCATAAGGGCGAATGCTAGTATGGCACTCCGAATTGCTACAGGTGCGGTAAGCTAGGGCACCACGGGAAAGATTGCCGAGAACCCTTGCCTATGGTAACTGCTCAGAATCAGGATAGGGGAAAGCAACAGATACCACTTGGAAGAGGTGGTCCACCTTGGCTGTATACACTCCGAGCGGAGGAGGATGCCACTAGAGAAGCAAGTATGAGATAATTTAATTTAATGAATAATGATTAAATGATTTATGTGATTATATGTATGTTAAGTTCTTATGATGGTAGTAAATGAATGTAAAGTAATGTGAAAGGATGATTAGTTGGTAAAATTTCAAAGAAGAAATTTCTTAAGGAGGGGAGAATGTAATGACCCAGGAATTTAAATAAGTAGAAAATATGATAATTAAAATGGATTAATAAATAATGAAGGAAAAAGGAAAGAAATTAGAAGGAAAAGCAGGCCTCATCGATGAATGTCCTGTATTCGTCGACGAGTGTCCTTCTAAGCTCATCGACAAACTTGGTTTCTCGTTGACGAAGGAATCTCGAGAGAGAATTTTGGAACTCTGAATTTCGTCGATGAAGGTACCTTCTCGTTGACGAAGTCTCTATATCGCCTCATCGATGAATCGACATGTCTCGTCGACGAAGCCCTACCTACAAATAGAGAGTTCTTTATTTTTCAGCGCAGTTCATGAACCTTCCTCACTCACTCTCTCTCTCTCTCTAAAATACAACCTCCCAGCCTTCTCTCTTTGATTTCGGATCGGATTTGACTCGGTTTGACGATCTGGAACCACCACGAGGTTCGTGGGATCATTCTCTTCAAGGCTATAGGAGTTGATCGTTGGGTTGTGAGGTTTGGGAAACATCCCATAATTAGGGTAAGTTAGTTATTTTGGGATTTTCTTAAGGAATATTGTTATTTGGAGCATAGGAAGTAGTAAATAAGTATTTTTCTTAAGATTTAAGTTAATTGGAATTTATTTTAATTAAGTTAGGATTTTTGGATTTAGGGTCCAGGTGAACGTTGTGTGGGTATCAGTTCAGGGATCCTACAGGCGTAGTTGAAAATCAGGTAAGGGGGAAATTTATATATTAAATCAGGTTTTTCATGAATTAAAATGGATTATGTGTTATTTATGTAACTATGTTTATATGTGGGTTTAAAATGCCAGTCATGAAATTTATGGTTTCTGAGTCTAGGATTGTTTATATAGTTATGTATATGTGAAAGTAAACGAATAAAAGTGAAAAGGAATTTTCTAAGGAAGTAAGTAAGGAATGAAATGTATTTTCAGTATAGAAATGTTAAATGTTGGTTGGCTTATTTTTTTAAGGAATGTATATGAATTTTACTGTTAAATTGTATGGCATGAGATTCGGTGCAAATATATATTAAATGTATGAGATGCAGGCTAAGCAAATAAAGTGTTATGAATAAAATATGATATGGAAAATGTTGCTTGTGTATGTTAAATGCAACCATGTAAATGTAAGACAGCTGAAAGACAGCCATGTAAGCAGATTCTAGCGCATTTCTATGTGGACTAACTATAGCAGATTCTAGCGCATTTCTATATGGAAACTAACTGATGATGGCTAAGGACCACCTGTACTACGAAGTAATGAAATGAAATGTTATGCAATGAAATGACAATGCAATGAAATGAACTGTGAAACGTGAGCGATACGAATGGGGAAGAGTCACTTAAAGTGAAACGAAATGCAAGGTTAAGTTATGAACAGGAATGAATGTGTATGAATGTATAATGACAGAAAGGAATGATGTATTATGATATTAGAAGTATGTATGTACGTAGAACATGTTATGATTGGGCAAGGCAAACTCTTTTCCTGAGGGCTTGCTAAGAAAGCCGAGTGCACTAGTAGCTTTAGATGTGGCAGTAGCTGCATAATGTACTAGGGTAGAGAGAACCTATTTGTATGGGCTGGTAGATTTCCCTATCCTTAGGGCCTTTGCCGGTAAGCTATTATTGAATGTGTGAGTACAAGATTAATCTAACACTTGAGGGCTTACTGGGTAAGGTAAATGCCCTGGTATGCTTTAATTGTGACCTTAGGGTTACCTATGTATCAGAGTAGAGGGGTGCTACTTGTATGAGCGGGTAATCGCCCCTATTCTTGAGTAATCTCGTGGGTTAAACCTTTGCATGTGATTATTTAGGTTCATAAAATGATTTCAGAGTTATATTAATGATTTGCAAATGTACTTAATATGATATCTATTTATCTCACGATGGCCACACGCTGTTTTAATATGTATGTTTCTTCCCTTACTGAGATGTGTCTCACCCGAATATGAATGTTTCTTTTTCAAGACATCCTCGAGGTCAGGCTTAGGAACTTAAGGGTACTTTTAGCATTTTTTAGGACTATATAAGAAACAGGGTATATATTGATACTATTTTGGAGATGTAAATATTTATGTTTTATGTTTTATGTTTTATGTTTTATGTCGTTATGTTTTAAGTCAATTATGAAAGGAATGTTTGTGGACATACTGGAATGTTTTGGAGATATATGTATCTATGGAAAATGCAGGTGATGGATATATTTTATGGATTTCTAGTTAGGATATAGCAGACTCTGGTATTATGGAATGTTGGTATTATAGAACTATGTTTATGGAGATTATGGTTATGTTTTCCGTTGCGAATGTATGTAAGGATTTATGATTTATCAAGTTATTATTAGGCATAATGCACCGAACCCCAATTTAGGGGTTCGGGGTGTTCCACAAATGTTGTCACTATAAAATCCACATTTTCTCGTCTCAAAGTCATCACTAAAGGCCATATATTAGTAACGATTTTATAACTGTTACTAATAAGATATTATTAATGACGGTTTTCAAATTCGTCACTAAAAGCGTAACATTCATGACGGTTTTGTTGACCGTCACTAATATCCTCATATTAGTGATGGTTATCAAACCATCACTAATACTAGTGCTTTAGTGACAATTTTGAGCAGATAACATGTAACTTTTATAGTGACAGTCGTAGGCTTTTAGTGACGACATAGAACCATCACTAATACTAGACTTTTAGTGACGATTTATAAATTCATGACTAATAAGTAGTAGTAACTGCAGTTATGATAACTAATTTCAAACCGTCACTAATACTTATCAAACCATCACTAATTGTATTAGTGAGGATTTTTTTATTATTAGTGACGGTTTTGAACCGTCACTAATAACCTTATTTTTTGTGGGGACACTTGTGCATGGGCGTCCACGTGCCACGCTGCTTTTTTATTTTTTTTATTTTTAATTTTTTAATAATATCGACATTAAAAATATTTTTATATTTTATAATTAATTATAATATTATTTTAAAATTTTAAAATTTATTAAAATAAAGAAAAGGGTAAGTGCACCCCACCAAAAAAGTGAAAAAATCCAAGTGTCCAAAAATTTCATAAAATTGTAGAAAAGACATAGTTTTACTTTGATTTTTATGCATGAGGTCAAAAACTTTGCTGAGCCCCACTTTGTCATTTTGGACTATCTTGGATTATTCAAAACTGTAAAATGATAAAAAGTGCAAAAAATATAGAAAATACAGAGTTCTGCCTCGATTTTCATGCACCAGATCAAAAACATTATCAAACATCTCCTTACCATTTCGAATTGTCCCAGATTACTCAGTATGGTAAAAATGGTAAAAAGAGAACGGAAAGTTAGAAAATGCCAAGTTTTGCCTAATTTCCAAGTAGAAGGTCAAAAATACTACTAGACCCCTCCTTACCATTTCAAACTATCTTGGATCACCTGGTACATTTAAAAATGGTAAAAAGTGGGCTGAACTTTAAAAAAAAATAGGGGTTTGCCAATATGCTTGGTTCTAGAATAGTACACCTGCTTTTTTGCAAGTAAATGGCACTCTGACAATCACAATGTAGCACAACTCCACATTGTTGTATACCCAGCTCCTTGACCAAATCGGTAAGCCATAAAGCTTCTTTTGTAGTTTCGGCAACTAGCATATATTCATATTCAGTTGTAGACAATGCCACCAAGGATTGTACCATGAACCTCCAACATATGGATCCTCCCATACGGGTAAAGACATAACCCATTGTAGACCTTCTGTCATCTATATCCCTTGCATAATTAGCATCAACAAACCCCATAAATGATGGACTATCCTGTTGTTTGACGAACATGATGCCATAACTTGAAGTACCCCATAAGTATTTGAAAATCCATTTGATGGCTTCCCAGTACTCTCTACTTGGATTAGAGAGAAACTTACTCACCACACTCATTGCATGTGCTAAGTCTAGTCTTGTACACATTATGGCATACATTAAACTCCCTACGACACTAGCATAGGGGACCTTTGACATGTCCTGGATATCATCATCCATATTTGGGCTTTCAACAGTAGACAATTTAAAGTGACTCACTAGAGGTGTACATACTAGTTTAGCATCAGCTATGCTGAACCTTTCCAACACCTTCTCCACATAATTGCCCTGAGATAGTGCATCTGGATCTTCGCATAAGAATATTGTTGACTTGCTGATTTCCTAAGTTAGAACTCCCTGCAACTAGAGGACCAAGATCATTGTCCCTAATTTTCTAACTCGACCTGCACAAGATGTTCATCTCTACTCCACTTTTCTAGCTCCTATTTCTCTTCATCAAATTCTTGAATACGATTAACCATAACTTTCTTATCGAAAACTACATCCCTACTGATCACCACCTTGTTTGCCATTGGATCCCAATACTTGAACCCCTTCACACCCTTTTGACATCCCAAAAAGATGCAGCATCTAGACTTTGCGTCAAGCTTCAATATCTCCTCACTAGACACATAAACATAGGCTGGACAATCGAATACCTTCAATCCGGAATAGTCTACCACATTTCCCATCCATAGCTCTTCTGCCACTTTCCCCTCTAGTGATGCCCTTGGTGATCGGTTTACCAAGTTCTTCGGTAGCCTTGCATTAAGGCTGAGACACTATGCTCTTTCAGCTAGAATTTGATTCATCCTTTAAACAACACCATTTTGCTAAGGTGTCTGGAGAACAGAGAATGTCTCTTAATGCCCATGCTTCTCAAAAAACTCTATGAACCTAGAATCAGCATTGTAAGGACCTGCTTATCTAATCATTTAATAAAATATAATGAATAAAATAGTCAACTCGAACCCGTGGGTAGCGGGGACACCTGTCATACACAGCGGAACCTAGGCAGCAGTAAATGTAAATCATCAACCTCATTACCACAAAATATATAATACCAGAGTTAACTGTAATCCCAAAGCACAATATTTATACACAGTATCCAAAAATTTCTAAAAATACACTCATGTCTAGGGACCTACAATATGAATTTCCCGCCCCTAGATCAAAACTTACCCTCCTAACGGGGTGGTACCACTCTATTTCAACGGGGGCCTCGATCCGCCGGTCTTTCTGGGTTCCCTAAAAATCATTTAATGTTCGGGGGTGAGACACTTCTCAGTAAGAAGAAATAAACTAAATATAGCTGTGTGACAACATGAATACTTAATGATAATATAGATATACAGTACAAACTTCATACCAGAAAACTTTCATCACTTAAAAATTGCAAAAACATATACTTTCATATTTCTAATACATCATACTAATCATAACTATCTAGTATAGCTAATAATACTAAAAACATACCCAAGATGAATGGCTAACTGATGTCATGTATTACCCCCCATGACAGGTTGTGCAGCCCGAAGGTGGGACTCAATAATGGTTGGTCAACCACTGCCGAGTCAAAAATGTCTATAAGTACGATGGGCCCCCCACACCCTGGTCCGGACTGCCAGGTGGACGTCTACAACTTTACACTAAAAGCCACATCGACTATCCATCTCCCACCCCCTCATGGGATGGTTAACACCAATCTGAACATAGATATCTAATCTATAAGCTACGGTACCGTGCTCCTGAACTGAACTAAACTAACATCCAGATTTTGATAACATATAATACATGATAATATACCGTTTAACATAAATGGATTGATAACATTTTCTATAATTTCATAAATACAGCCTCGTAACAACATTTCATAAATACAGCCTCGTGCCGAACATTTCATAAATACGGCCTCGCGCCAAACATTTAATAAATACAGCCTCGCGTTGAAATCATACGTAAAACACAGCCTCGCTCCGGCTATCAATCATGGCCTTACGTCAATATCTCATACATATCATTCGGAATAAATAAATCATTTATCATATACTTTAAAATCATAATGTACTGTATTCTTTCATAATCTCTAAAAAACATACTTCATCCATAACATTGTCATATCATAATATTTCTCACGTAAAGTAATATTCATGCCACACATTTGCTATATAAAACTATACATTATATTCTAAAATCATAATTTCTAGCATCTCATACATATATATACATTTCAACATAATAGCAGTATTTTCCCCAAATGTGCATTTCCTTCATAATATACAAATATAACACATGCTTTCCTGAAAATAAATTTATTGATAAATAATAATAATTTGCATGAAAAATAACTGCTTTAGTTTATTCCCTTACTTGACACTGAAAGAAACCCCTTAAAATTTCCAGTCCTGCACTCGTAGGGTTCCCCGTTCAACTCCCTGAAAACAATAACTCGCAGAACTAAACTTCGGTATTTTCATGTGAATTTTATTTCTTATAACTACAATAAGACCAAATTTGGCATAAAAAGCCTTACCTCAACTCAGGGATGAATTTCGACTAGCTTCCACCAACAATCCACTCCGACAGATTTGGAGAGAATTTCCCCAAAAGCATCATGGTGGCCTCAAATCGTCGATCCGGCGAGTGACGGAGCCGAAATCAAAGAGAGAGGTGAGAGAAACCGAAGGGAGAGAGAGGGGGAGTGATTTTTTTAATTTTGCGTTTAAATCCTGGTTTTGGGTTATTTATAGGGCTGGATTCATTGACGAGACATGTCACCTCATTAGTGAGTCCTGTAGAAAGTTCATTGACGAACTTGCACCTTTGTCGACAAATTTTAGATTTCCCCAAAATCCTCTTTTGGTATCTTCTCGTCAACGAAACTTGTCTTTGTCGACGAGACCCTCTTATACCCTTGTCGACGAAGCCCCTGTGTTCGTTGACAAGGACCTGAGAAGTTTCCTCAGTTATTACTCCCAAAGTGCAATGTCGTCGACGAACGTGAAACATTTGTTGACGAAGTCTGCTGCCTCCTTCTGTTTTTGTTTCCATTTCCCTTCCTCTCTATTATTTAAATTTCATTACTCTTCATGTCATTACATTCTCCCCTCCTTATAAAATTTCGTCCTCGAAATTTACTATCCATATAATCCATCATCCGTTAATAGGAAAAATGGTCTGCTTATTTTATTACTTGCCCTCACTTATGGCAGAGGAATACCGTGGTTACATTTCAAGTCCTGGGAGATTACATATACCAAAAGAAAATTCCCCCAAAACTAAAATACCACTTACTACCAGAATATTACATGTACCTGCAATAGAAACCTTATATATTTATTCACATTTCTTAATCACATATGGACTTCCTAGTATAATTGCAGGTATTTCTGTCTGATTTTTTCCTCAAGCTCCCAAGAAGTCTCTTCTGTTGCGTGATTCCTCCATAGAACCTTTACCAGTGGAATCTTTTTATTATATAGTTCATGTTCCTTTCTATCCAGAATCTGCATTGGTACCTCCTCATAGACTAGCGAATCATTAAGCTCCAACTCACCATAGCTGATAATATGAGAAGGATCTGGGACGTATTTCCTTAACATAGATATGTGGAATACGTCGCGCATCTTGGATAGTGTAGGTGGCAAAGCTAGCCTATAGGCGATCGGCTCCACTTTCTCTAAAATCTCAAATAGACCAATAAACCTAGGGTTAAGTTTACCCTTCCTACCAAACCTCATAACCCCTTTTAACGGAGCTATCTTCAAAAATACATGATTACCCACATCGAACTCCAAATTCCTGCGATGATTGTCGGCATAACTCTTTTTTCGACTCTAAGCTGCTTTGATTCTATCCTTAATGAGCCAAACTTTATATACACCTACTGTACCAACTTTGGCCCCACAACTCGCCGCTCACCCATCTCATCCCAATAAAAAGGAGATCGACATCTCCTACTGTATAGTGCCTCAAACAATGTCATACCAATGCTGGCCTGAAAATTGTTATTATACGCGAATTCCACCAGCGACATGAACTGAGTCCAACTACCCCCAAAATCTAATACACATACTCGGAGCATATCTTCTAGTATCTGTATCATCCTCTCAGTCTGCCCATCTGATTAAGGATGGAATGTTGTACTAAACGATAGTTGAGACCCTAAAGCTACCTGCAAGCTTTTCCAAAACCATGAAGTGAAACGCGGGTCTCGATCTAACACAATAGATACAGGCACTCCGTGAGAACAAACTATCTCTTGAACGTAAATCTCTACTAAATGGTTGAAGGAATAACTGATCTTAATAGGGAGAAAATGGGCGGTCTTAGTCAACTGGTCTACTATCACCCAAATCACATTCTGGTCATGCGATGTCGACAGCAGTCCTGACACGAAGTCCATGGATATATGATCCCACTTCCACTCTGGGATAAATAGCGGCTGCAACTGACCCTCTGGCCTATGATGCTCAGCTTTTACCTGCTAGCACATCAAGCACTGGGCTACATACTCGGCAATCTCTCTCTTCATACCACTCCACCAATAAAACTCTCGTAGATCCCTATACATTTTCATACTACTAGGATGAACTGTATACAAAAACATGTGAGCCTCCTCCAAAATAGTCTTCCTAATGTCAGTATCGGTAGGAACGCATAATCTAGAATGGAACCGCAAAGTTTCATCGTCTGCAATACTAAATTCCTCCCCCTGACCACTATGCACTCTGTCCATCACCTCTACTAATTCTGGGTCTTCTTTCTGGGCAACTTTAATTCTTCCCTACAGAGTAGGTTGCACCACAAGGCTGAGGATACATACTGGAGTATCACACTCAATCAATTCAATGTCGAGTCTCTCTAGATCCATCATGATCGGATGCTGGATCTCCATAGCTACCAATGCTGATTACCCAGACTTTCTGCTCAGTGCATCAGCTACCACGTTTGCTTTTCTTGGGTGGTAACTGATAGTGCAATCAAAATCTTTAATTAACTTCAACCACCTTCTCTGTCTCATATTCAATTCCTTCTGGGTGAAGAAATACTTTAAGCTCTTATGGTCGGAGAAAATCTCTCACTGCTCGCCGTATAGGTAATGCCTCCTAATTTTCAATGCATGTACCACTGTAGCCAATTCAAGATCATGGGCAGAGTAGTTCCTTTCGTATTCTTTCAACTGTCTGGATGCATATGCAACCACCCTACCATGCTACATCAATACACAGTCAAGTCCCTCCAATGACACGTCACTGTAGACAGTATAACCCTCATCCCCAAACGAGATAATCAGTACTGGTGCTGTGACTAGCCTCTACTTCAATTCCTAAAAACTCTGCTCACAGATGTCGTCCCATTCAAATCTGGCATTCTTCCTAATCAGTCGTGTCAAAGGCTCTAATAAAGCTGAGAACCCCTCGACAAAACGACGGTAATATCCAACTAACCTCAAGAAACTCCTGATCTCTTAGACATTCCTCTGTCTAGCCCAATTCACTACTACATCAATATTACTGGGATCCACATAAATTCCATTTCTTGAGATAACATGGCCCAAAAACACAACTTTCTCAAGCCAGTATTCACATTTACTAAATTCGGCATACAACTTCTTCTCCCTAAGCATCTGCAAAACCTGCCTCAAATGTATCTCGTGCTCCTCATAGCTCCTCGAATAGACCAGTACATCATTAATAAAAACAACCACAAACTAATCCAAATATGGATGAAAAATCCTATTCATAAAATCCATAAATATCGCAGGAGCATTCGTCAGACCAAATGGCATAACAAGGAACTCATAATGCCCATACCTAGTCTTAAAAGCCGTCTTCGATACATCTTCTGCCCTTACCTTTACCTAATGATAGCCTGACTAAGGTTGATCTTAGAATACACCTGTGTACCCTAGAGCTGGTAAAAAAAATCATCTATATGGGTTAGAGGATACTTGTTCTTGATGGTTACTTTATTAATCTCTATGTAGTCTATGCACATCCTCATAGACCCATCCTTCTTCTTCACCAACAGCATTGGAGCTCCCCACGGAGATACACTAGGTCGTATGAAACCCTTATCAAGCAAATCCTGCAACTGATCTTTCAGTTCTGCCAAATTTGCTGGAGCCATTCGGTACGGTGCTTTAGAGATTGGTGTTGTACCTGGAAGTAGATCAATGGAAAAATATACCTCACGATCAGGTCGCAAACTCGGCAATTCATCTGGAAACACATCAATAAACTCCTTTACTATTGGCGTACTGGTGAGGTTCACTTCAGAATGCTGCAATGTTCGACCAAGTGACCCGCTGGGGTGACCACGTTGAGATACTAAGACAGAACTAAAATTCAGAAGTACCAAGAGTCTCAACGAAGTGTTCGACCATGAGACCTTCAGGGGCGACTATGTCAAGATACTGCAAGTTTTGACCATCAACTCAACCATTAAGACCCTGAGGCACGACGAAGTTGAAGACATTGAAGATTCAAATCCTTGAATTTTCATGAGTCTCGACTAGGGCACGCACAAGAATGACATAGGAGCGACTTGGTCGACAGTGATGATCTTCTGCGCGAGATTTGCTACAAAACTTCCTAATTTGTAAAACAAACCTTGTAAACCCTAGAGCCAATAAGTATTCACTATGAACACAAGCTTTGGGTTCCTCTTTGGCCTCTCTTAGGTGAGTGACAAACCTAGGAAGATAATGAGAGCCAAGATAGAGTAGGAATATAGTAGTTTTGGTTTGTGTATGGAGTGTCCGATGGCCTATGACATTTGGCGGCGTTCATGCAATAGTCGTGTATATTAGTGTAGTAACCCAAAAAATTTATAGCAATTTAATAATAAAAGAAAAGAGAGAAAATGAAATTTCAAAGGAGACTCAGCAGTGTCTTATCGACGAACCTAAAGAGTTCATTGACGAATAGTCTTCTTGGGCTTGTCGACGTGGACATGTGTCTCATTGACGAGAACTTACCGTGAGGGCTGATTTCAAGGCCCGAAACTCGTCGATGAGGGTTAGGTGTTCATCGATGAACACCCTTATTGGACTTGTCAACGAGATGATGTGACTCATTGACAAGGCCACATGGACAAGCATTCTATATAAGACCAAAAATCACATTTTCTATAAGGATTTGCATGCCAGGCTCTATCTCCTTCTCTCTATGATTCTGGCTTCACTCTTCATCGGTTCGATGATCAGAAGCCGCCACGTTACTCCTGGGAAGATTCTCTTCAAATCTATTGGCGTAGATTGATGGTTAGGCCAACTTGGGCACCATCCCAAAATCAGGGTAAGTAGATTATTTGGGTATTTTTAGTATTATCAGGTTTATTTGAGCCTAGATTTTGTATGGTATGAGGATATACTAGAGTTTTGTGAACTAACATTGGGGTGTTGTATTTTTAGGATTAGGGTATTTTTGGGACCCTGTAGGTATGGGTTAAGGACCCCAGCGGGCATCTTTCCAGGAGTTCAGGTAAATTATAGTTTAGAAATGCTGGATATGTGGAGTTGGGGAAAATATGAATGTGATAATTGTTATGGTAAATTCAGTTGTGTGACTAGGAATTATATGGATGTTATTTTAGGGTGTTGAAAATTATGAACGCCGCATGCGTGAGATTATGAAATAGTATCTAGAGCTAGATAGTCAAGTAAGGGGAATACATGTTATGCCAGCTTTATTAGACATTTTACCAGTATAACATATTATTTGATCAGAGCATGAAAATTATATAGTTTTGCAGAATATATTTATAGAATTTTATTTATTGTGTGGCATGAGAAATACTGGAATAATATAGAATATTTATACAAATTTACAGAAAATGTTATATAGTTTTTATAGAGTTATGAGATACAACTTATACAGTTTTATTTACAGGGCTATGACCATATCAAGTTTTACAGATTTACAGTTACATGATTAAATATGTTATGTTTCAGAGCATGACTATACAGTGAATTACAGAACATGATGATACAATATTTTTATAGAACCATGACTTCACAGCACATTATAGAACCATGATTATATAGTAATTATATAGTACCATGATTATACAGAATATAAAACCATGACATACATAAATATAGATTATATAGAGCGTAGAGCCATGACATACAAAATTACAGAGTTACAGAATATACAGATATACAGTCATTATAGCGTCATGGCTATACAATTAATACAGAATCATGGTAAAATAGCTAAATTTATATAGAAATATTAATAGACAATATCAGACCCCAATGGAACATAGCAATTTATAAAGCACGGTACTGTTGTTATATAGTATAGACAGTGCAACCATATGTCTTAGATAGAGTATGGTATAGCCGATTGTGCTTTCAGGTAGAGTTGTGAGCTCCCTGACATTTGAACTAGGTGGAGTGGGTCTTTCATGCTATAGGCATCTAGATATGCATACAGTTAGGCTAGCACTAGAGGGCCCATCAGTTCTTAGCCTCGCCTACGAGCTGCACAACCCAGTCATGAGGGGGTAAGTCATGACATATAGCCATCTAGGGGGAAGTATACATATTTATGTATATGAATAGTACACATAGAAAGCAAAGATTACTTATTATAGATAGAAGTATTTTCAAATAGATAAACTCGGAAATTTTCATATTCTAAATGACATAAGCATGTGTTATTATACCGATGTTTTTCTTGATGTATATTGTATACAGTATTAATTATATGATATGTTGCCAACTAACTCATATGCCCCACACTGGTAATAACATGTTTCTCCTTAATGAGAGGTGTCTCATCCCAACATAATTAAACATTTCAGGTAATCTAGAGAGGCAAGTAGGGTCGGCTTAGAGGTAGAGGTGGTGTTGAGTAGGCGTAGTTTTGGGGGTGAGTTTTGGGCTGGTCTGTGAAGCCCGCATTATTTTTATGACTTTTGGGAAGTGTTATGTATATGTGTGTATGGGTACAACTAGGTATATAGTACTCTAGTATTGTATTTTAAAATATGTTAGATATGTATGTACTTCTATTGCTTAGGTGTATATGAAACGTACAAGTTACCACGGTACCACTCTGGGCCATGATGATGATAGCTATGTTCATGCAAGGTATTAAGAATTATATTAATATAGAAAAAAAATGGATGAAAATTTCAGGTCGTTACAATTAGGATCTCCTCTTGTACTTCTGGCATTAGTGACACATGTTTGGAATGATAAAGGGATGATCTTTTTACTCTTGCTTTCATTTATTGCTTTCAATTTACTTGCTTGTGTTTGATGAAAGGTTGCTGATTACGCGCTTAAATTGTGTAATTATGTGCTTTAATTCATGCATTACGAATTATATTTTTTTATTTAAATGCCTAATTACTCTCAATATTCTAACATTGAGTTATATTTATAATATTTGGGTTTTATTAAGTAATTTATGAAATTTTGGTATTTGTTTATTGCAGGACAGCTATTGGAAGCTAACGACCGACGGTACTTTGTAATCTGTGTGTAACTCTCTCATCTGATCTTTGATTTAGATGATTTAAAATGATGTAGAAATATAAGAAAACGTTCTACAATTTTCATGCTTTGCATTTTGCGAAATATTGGCTGCATCAAGGTCAAAATCAGACGTGAAGTTACCATACGCCGTTTTATGGACTATTTCGACAATTCTCGGTAATCTGGCCATAACTTTCTTGTCCAAATTCCGATTGAGACGATTCAAAATTATAAAGAAATCTGAAAAAGATTTCTACAACTTTTATGTTTTAAGAATTAAGAGTTACAGATCGTAGTAGGATGTAAATTGGGCTTCAATTTGGAGGGCGGATTGTGTACCTTTGAAAAAGGAAAAGAAAAGAAAAAAAATAAAAATAAAAATAAAAAAGGTAAGATGTGACCCGGCCATGCAGCTGGGTCATCTTAGCTGGGTGAGGTGCTGGATTACACAAAGAAATGGAAAGAAAATAAATTAAAAGAGAAAGAAAAGGAGGTAAGAAAAGTCAAAGAAAAAAGGAGGCATCTTGGAAGTAGGGTTCTTTGGGAGCCGGGCAGAAGGTTTGGAGATATAAGGGGGCAGCAGGCACTGAGGCACAGGGGAGGACGCACTTCTTTCTATAGGAGTCTTTTGGGAGGACGAATTTATTTTCTGGGGAGTATTCTATTGGGAGAGGAGGAGGCTGCACCCAAGGAGTTTTCTTTTTTTTTTAAAAAAAATACTCTTTTGGAGTTGACGACACGCAACAAATTTAAGGCTTTTCGGAATCGTAAGGTGGCGCTGCGATGAATAACAAACACAGCAGCAAGGGAGAGTTGGTGGCCCGTAGAAATTTCAAATCTTTTCGGAACAAGAACGCGGCGGACAACGGCGGTGCTCGGGGTGTTCGCGATGCGCGACGGTAGTGCTGAGTGTTTTTTTTTCCCGTACTCTCCAAATAAAAGAACGCAAGGTGAAATCTTATATGTTTCATTTTATTTTCGGAATGAACTAAATTTTTGTATTCTTGGAAAATGATGTAGCCAGTTTTGAACTATGCTTGCTCTTTTATGCTAATCTGAAGTAGTTTTCATTAATGTTCGTTTGAGTTATACTGTGCCTAATGCTTTTAATTAACTGACCATTAATTAAATGATTTTAGTCTTATGATTTGCTACCAACAGGGGGGATTATAGGATAGATCTTGAATAATTCTATGTAGGTAAATATAGAGATCGAAAGACTTGTATGAACCTACGTAGCATTAAAAATCGAGAGTCTTATTGTATTCTTGCGTAATTAATTTGCATAATCTTATGTTAAATAATAAACAAGAATAGGTTCTGATTGACTATCGAAAGAGAATTTTGGAAAAATTGGAGATTTGCTAACAAACAGAGAATACGAATTCGAATTGGCTAAATGAGTAAAGCATAGTGAGAAACTAGGTGAAATCGGTTTCCTAGAAGTTTTCACCATCATTAATTTGATAAGCGGCATCCAGTTTTAAATTCTCTTGAATAGTTTATTTAAAATAGCTTTGTTTAAATTTTGCAGTCTAAAATTATTAATTTTTCTAAATAAAATCAAGGTTATTATAAATTTGGTACTTGGTAAAATTAAGACATCAATCCCTGAGGACGATACTCTACACATCATTATATTATAAAACTACGATACTGTGCACTTGCACTTTGCACCAATCAAGTTTTTGGCACCGTTGCCGGGGATTAAGTTTATCTTATTTTTACCAATATCGATACAAAGTAATCTTGGTTTTAATTTAAAATTTTATTTTTATATTTTTATTATTTTATTTTATTTTATTTTACTATATTTTTTTTCCTGTATTTCTGGTGTGTTTTTTATGTTGGATGCGCAGTGCTAGAACACGTGCCATTATTCATTTTGATTTGAAGATTGAAAGAACGCTCAGAGCACTAAGGAAAAAGAGGGTACTAGCCATGGAGAACGGACAAGATAATGCATAGTCATGCACCCTGAAGGATTATGTGCGACCAGTTGTGAATGACAACTATTCGGGTATCAGACGCCAGCCCATTAATGCCAAAAATTTTAAGCTCAAACCTGCATTAATCAGCATGGTGCAGCAGGCCCAATTCAGTGGATCACCACTTGATGATCCCAATATACATCTAGCGATGTTTCTGGAGATTTGTGACATTATGAAGATCAATGGTGTTACTGAAGACACCATTAGACTGAAATTATTCCCTTTCTCTTTGAGGGACAAAGCAAGAGGTTGGCTATAGTCTCTACAACCTAGGAGTATCACTAGTTTGCAAGACATGGCAGAAAAATTTCTGGCTAAATTCTTTCCACCAGCAAAAACGGCCCAACTAAGGAGTGAGATTGGTCAATTCAAGCAACATGATTTTGAATCACTCTATGAAGCATGGGAAAGGTATAAGGATTTGATTCGACACTGCCCACAACATGGATTTCCGGATTGGTTACAGATTCAGATGTTCTATAATGGGTTGAATGGGCAAACATGACTTTAGTTGATGCTGCATCTAGGGAAACTTTGATGTTAAAGACACCTAAGGGTGCTACTGCTCTTTTGGAAGAAATGGTCTCAAATAACTATCAATGGCCAACTAAAAGAACTATGACTAAGAAAGTTGCTGGAATTCATGAATTGGAGTCGTTTACTGCACTTTCTACTCAAGTTGCTTCTCTATCCCATCAAATTTCAGCTTTGACAACCCAGAGGATACCACAAGGTGCAGAATATGTGGCAGCTATAGGTAGGACAGATCCAAGCACTGAAGCGAGTCATGAACAAGTTCAATACATCAACAATCGGAACTACAACTATCAGAGTGATCCTTTGCCACAATATTATCATCCTAGGCTTCGAAATCATGAGAATTTGTCTTATGGAAATACAAGGAATGTGCTGCAACCTCCTCGAGGACTTGATAGTCATCAAGGTGAGAAGAAACGGTCACTTGAGGATGACATGATATCTTTTGTTGAGGAGACAAAAGCCAGGTTTAAAAAGATTGATTCACGATTGGACAACATCGAAACTCATTGTAACAACATGGGAGCCGCCATGAAGAATCTTGAAATGCAAATTGGGCAACTGGCCACAACCATAAATATCCAATAAAGAGGAACTTTTCCTAGCAACACAGAAGTGAGTCCTAAGGAACAATGCAATGTCATCACACTTAGGAGTGGAAGAGAAATTGAGAAATCACCAGCAAAGGAAACCATGTCGACACTTACACCTGAAAAGAATGGCCGAACCAAGAATAAAGGGGAAGAAGAGAAGATTGTGGATGATACACCAAGAGAGATGGACACGCTTCCAGCAATTTCATTTCCTGACAATCCTCCTATTCTCTCTATTGGAAAGGAGGATTGTCATTTCGAAATAGTGAAGCTTACGTTGAGGATAAGGAAATGGAGTAGAGAGAATCCTAAGGAAGTTTTTGTTATGCAGAAATTTCAAATTTTTTTGGAACAATAACGCGGCGGACAACAGCGGTGCTCGGGGTGTTCGTGACGCACGACAGTAGTGCTGCGAGTGTTGTTTTTTCCCGTACTCTCTGAATAAAAGAAAGCATGGTGAAATCTTATATGTTTGATTTAATTTTCCTCCCTAGATCTTTTAATTTTTGAGGCAATTTCTTTTGAAGAATAGCACTACACTCCTTGGTAAGCTTCACTGTTTCGAACTCCTCTAACCTTCTTTTCTTTAAAATGATCTCCTTTAAGAATTTGACATAATTTGGCATTTGTTCCAAGGCATCTGCAAAAGAAATATTTATGTGAATTTTCTTAAAAATATCCAAAAATTTTAAAAAATTCCTTATCTAATTACTTTGCCTTGCACTATTGGAAATTTATTTTTTCATAAATTTTTTTGTGATCTTGGTGCTAGCATTAATCTTATGCTACTTTCTGTTTGTAGGAAATTGGGACTTAGAGAGATGAGACAAACAACCATGTCTTTGCAACTAGTAGACCGATCCATCAAGTATCCACATGGAATCATAGAAGACATATTGGTAAAGGTGGACAAATTTACTTTTCCTGCTGATTTTGTGGTGTTAGATATGGAGGAAGACCAAGAAGTTCCACTAATTCTTGGCTGACCATTCTTGGCCACTATAAGGGCTTTGATTGATGTGCAAAAGGGTGAGTTAACATTGAGAGTGGACAAGGAAGAGATTATGTTCAAAATCTACCAAGACATGAGATTCCCAGAAGATCCAAGCACTTGCTTTCTAGTAGAGGTCATTCAGCAAGGTGCAAAAAAAGTCTTTCAAAAAGATGTACCAGTTGATCACTTAGAACGATCCTTACAGCAGATTACAACACAAAAGCGTGTGGGGAGGCTAGTACCTATGGTAGCAAAGACGGATTCTGTAATCTCTAAAGAAAAGATGCAGTAACCTATATCTCTATAGTTGAAACAATTTTCTGAGCATCTTCGCTATGCATTCTCAGGTGATGCGTATGAAAATGCAAAAATCTACAAAGAGTAGACGAAGAAGTGGCATGACAAACAGATTCTTAGGCATGAGTTTGCTCCAAGACAACAGATTCTACTCTTCAACTCACAATTAAAACTCTTCCCAGGTAAGTTAAGGTCAAGATGGACAAGTTCTTATATAATTGACAAAGTTTTCCCTTTTGGAGCAATAAACTTGAAGGACAAGATGGGGAACATATTCAAAGCGAATGGTCAGAGATTAAAGCACTATTATGGAGAACAAATGGTGAGGAACTGTGCATTTATTCCTCTTGGAGATCCTGGTTGATGAAGATTGAAACGTCTGGTTGGAGACGTTAAAATAAGCGCTTATGAGAGGCAACCCAAAGAGTTTTTCTTTTGTTTATTTCTTTTATCTTTATTACTTTATTAATTTATCTATGCACTTTTGAATAACTTAGATTTTTTATGCAGGTTTACTTGGCACGAGTACAGAGTTGAAAACTTAATTCCTCTATGGATTCACCAATAAGTTAGGGAAGTTTCTTTCTTTTCTTCAATCTTTCTCATTTTTTAATAACATTGAAAAAAAAAATGTGTGAATATGGATGATTAGGCCATGCGTGACACTACTTATGCCCTTCATATACTTGGGTCATTTATGTGTAGTTTCTATTTATATGGCTAAACTAGAAATCATAACTCATTGAAAGTTGATTGGTAGTGCAATTGTGTTAATCTGGCTATATAAACTCTTGTATCTACATGGTATCTCTTGAGGCTAAAAAATACACGTTCACGTGACTTGTAGCACTTAGGGTTCCTTGTGAACACTGAGAGAGCGCCCGTGGCGACTTTGACACCTTGTGAGGTATTGTTGAGCCATTGATTGTTCTTTTGAGTTTTTGACGTCAACTCAGAGTTCATGAAACTCAACTTTCTCTATTTTTCCTGGATATTCTTTGTACACTAGTCTTGGTTTTTGAATTGCTAGCCTAGAGGTGACTTCTAGTGGGGAGATAGAAACCTAGGTCTTGTAGCCTACTCAAGATGTGAAGGCTGAGCCACCCCTAGAAATAAATTTATTTCATGGACTCTTATTTGAGCTTAATGCACATGGGTGGTATGCAAACAATAAAAGAAATGTTATGATTGTCCTAATTGACCATGAAAAGAAAGAAATTGAAAAATGAGCAGAAGAAAGAAAAAGAGAAACAAAAATACCCCATAAGAGGTGAAAGATTAATACTTGCTCCACACAACTACAACAAAAGTCAGGGACACGACACATGTTCTCCACATATGAAGACTATTCACCTGCCTAATTTCTTACATGAATTCACTCCTGGTTTGTGAATAGGTTGATCTAAGGTGGCCTTGGTTGGATATGGCGAGTAGGTGAGAAGATGCTAGGGTAAAGGACCCGACACCTCATAACTAGGCTGGATCCTTTTTAGACTAGTCCACTCCGTACATTTAGCATTTGTTCCTTATAGTATGTGGGATGTTTGATCATGACACTCCTCCTCACATACGATGATTGAACCCATCATTTTTTAGTGTTTTTGAGGATATACCAGTTAGGCTGAGTCAAAGCGACAGTTCTTTAGGTGTCCACGGATATCCCAAGTGTAACGAGTCACACACATTACACATGCTTCGAGATTCCGCCTATTTATACTCGTATTTATATGACTACATTAACTCTAAATTTTGATTGTTGGTTAATCTTATGTGAGTATAATGTGCTTAATGGCCATATAATGATGAAACTTACATGAATGACTTATTTTGGAGTTGCGTGAATTGGGTATGAATGAGTTTGTGTGAAATTTGGTGATATTCCTATATGTGAAGTGGTATGATTGTGTTTTATGTGCGTTCATTCATTGAAAGTTGTGGGTACCCCCCGGAATTGCATTCACGTTATTTGCTAGGGACTAACAAAACTTTAGTTGGGGGTGTGATTACGTGTTTGAATTGCGTAATTAAGTGTTTTAATTCATGCATTAAGAATTATATTTTTTTATTTAAATATCTAATTACTCTCAATATTCTAACATTGAGTTTTATTTATAATATTTTGGCTTTATTGAGTAATTTATGAAATTTTGGTATTTTTTTATTTCAGGATAGCTATTAGAAGCTAAAAACCGACAATACTTTGTAATCTGTGCGTAACTCTCTCATCTGATCTTCGATTTAGATGATTCAAGATGCTATAAAAAGATAATAAAACGCTCTACAATTTTCAAGTTTTGCATTTTGCAAAATACTAGCTGCATCAAGGTCGAAGTCAGGCGTGAACTTACCATACGCCGTTTTATGGACTATTTCAACAATTCTCCATAATCTAGGCGTAACTTTCTTGTCTGAACTCTGATCGAGATGATTTAAAATTCTAAAAAAATATGAGAAAGAGCTCTACAACTTTTATGTTTTGAGTATTGAGTGTTACGAATCGTAGGAGGGTCAAAATCAGGCTTAAAGGTGGAGGGCAGATTGTGTACCTTTGAAAAAGGAAAAGAAAAGGAAAAAAATAAAAAAATAAAAAAGGAGAGATGTGACCCGGCCATGCAGCTGGGTCATCTTAGCTGGGTGAGGTGCTGGATTACACAAAGAAATGGAAAGAAAAGAAATTAAAAGAGAAAGAAAGGGAGGTAAGAAAAGTCAAAGAAAAAAGGAGGCATCTTCGAAGTAGGGTTCTTGGGAGCTAGACAGAAGGTTTAGAGATATAAGGGGGCAGCAGGCGCTGAGGCATGGGGGATGCTACACCACTTTTTGGAGGAGTCTTTTGGGAGGAAGAATTTATTTTCTGGGGAGTATTCTATAAGGAGAGAAGGAGGCCACAACCAAGGAGTTTTCTTTTGAAAAAAAAAAAATTACTCTTTTGGAGTTGACAACACACAGAAAATTTAAGGCTTTTTGGAATCGTAAGGCAGCGCTGTGGTAAATAACAAACACAGCATTAAAGGAGAGTTGGTGGCATGCAAAAATTTCAAATCTTTTCGGAACAAGAACGTGGTGGACAACGGCGGTGCTCGGGGCGTTCGTGACGCGCGACGGCAGTGCTGTGAGTGTTGTTTTTTCCCGTACTCTCCGAATAAAAGAACGCATGGTGAAATCTTATATATCTGCTACCGAAAGGGGGGATTATAGGATAGATCTTGAATAATTCAGCATAGGTAAATATAAAGATCGAAAGACTTGTATGAACCTATATAGCATTAAAAATCAAGGTTCTTATTGGATTCTTACGTTATTAATTTGCATAATCTTATGTTAAATAATAAACAAGAATAGGTTCTGATTGACTATCGAAAGAGGCTTTTGGAAAAATTGGAGATTTGCTAACAAACAGAGAATATGAATTCGAATTGGTTAAATGAGTAAAGCATAGTGAGAAACTAGGTGAAATCGGTTTCCTAGAAGTTTTCACCATCATTAATTTGATAAGCAGCATTGAGTTTTAAATTCTCTTGAATGGTTTATTTAAAGTAGCTTTTTTTAAATTTCACAGTCTAAAATTATTAACTTTTCTAAATAAAATCAAGGTTATTATAAATTCGGTACTTGGTAAAATTAAGACATCAATTCCTGAGCACGATAATCTACACATCATTAAATTATAAAACTATGATACTGTGCACTTGCAGTTTGCACCGATCAAGTTTTGGGCGCCATTGTCGGGGATCGAACCCGGGTCACCACTGCTATGTATCAGTCAAAGAGAAGTAGTCGACTACGGGACTGCGAAGGTTTTTGTTATCGTTGAAACAGGGTATACTTCGGTTCCCAACTGTACTTTGGATGGTTGGTGCACCCTTACTACCCTGTGCCCTCAATCACCTCTTTCTCGCTTTGGCCCACTCGGGTTAGTACTTCTATGGAAGTCTGGATGAGCGTAGTTAGAAGCATGGCGTCTAGCGTCTGATTTGAACAATAGTATTGCTTTGTAGGAGTAGGGTAACTTAGAAGTTTAATTGCTTTCTAGTAGTTTAGATTTATTTGCCTTTAGTTACGTGCTTTTTGGTAGTTGTTAGATAAGCACCACTGCAAAATACCATCTTTCACTTCTTTTTCATAACAAGGTTTCAGTAAACTAAATTGGAAGTGGTTTAATAATTGCGCTTCAAGTCTCTCTAGATTGATACCCGACTTACCCGCTTTTTACAAAACTTGGGATAGTTAGGTTTTATAAATATTATTTTTGGTAGTTAAGGACCTCAGCCTTGATGAGCCTACTAAATTTTTGCGCCATTTCTAGGGACTTGGCTGTGGTTATAAGCTAACTTCCACTTTAGAGTACTTTACCTTGTTTTTTTTATTTGCTCTCCTTTTGTTTTCACTTTCTTTGTTAATTTTTATTTTCTTTATTTTTTTTCCTATTTTTGAAGTCTGAATCTGTGTTCTTACACGTGTGTATGTTTGGTCTGCACTCTTTGGAACCTGAGATAATTCCCATAGATCTTCAGATTGAAAAAACCTGTAGGTCCCTTAGGAAACCTATCTCTAATCAGGAGAAGGCTGAGTCGTCTGAACTGAAAGCATGGTCGAAGATAACCCCCTGGTTCTCGTTGAACAAATCCTGGAACCCCATGCTCCTCACCTACCTGTGGTGGGAAAGCAACACCTTCGACCTCTTAGGGACTACTTTGTACCTAATGCATACACATCGCCATCTTGCATCTGGTTCTCAGATGTCTAGGCGGCATAATTTGAGATTAAGACTTCGATTATCTCGATGCTGCCCAACTTTCATGGGAACTCTACTGAAAATCCTTATCAGCATCTAGATGAGTTCTTAGAAATTTGTTCCACCATCTTATCCCTAATTTCAGTGACAATGCTCTCCGTCTTAGGCTTTTCCCATTCTCTTTAAAGGAAAAGGCCAAATATTTGCTGACATCCTTAGAACTGAACTCGGTGACCAACTGGACCACCATGTAACATGAATTTCTTAAAAAGTACTTTCCCATTAGGAAGACTAATCAATTTCGGAGAGTCATAACAAGTTTCTCGCAGATGGATAGGGAACTCTTTTTCGAAACTTGGGAGCGCTTTAGGGACCTGCTCCCTAAATGTCCACATCACCAGGTTCCCAAGTGGTAATTAGTCCAAACATTCTATGAAGGGTTCGTTGAGAGAGATAGGTCTATGGTTGATGCGTTGTGCGGAGGTACTTTCCGCACTAAGCACGAGAATGAGGCTGAATTCTCTTTGAAAATCTGGTAGAAAACTATCAGCAGCACATGGCTGCCACCTGAGACTACCTAATCCATCGACTTCTAAACCTAAGTTAGTCTACGAGTGATCAGTGCAAAACTGCAAATGCACAGTATCATAGTTTTATAATATAGTGATGTGAAGAGTATCGTCCTCAAAGGGATTGGTGTCTTAATTTTACCAAGTACCGAAATTATACTAATCTTGATTTTATTTAGAAAGATTAATAATTTTAGAATATGCAATTGAAATAAGGCCACTTTAAATAAACTATTCAAGGAAAAATAAAACGAGTTGTCATGTATCAAATTAATGAGGGTGAAAACTTCTAGGAAACCGATTTCACCTAGTTTATGTAGTGACCCGGGAGAAATTATGGTATTTTAAATAATAATAGAGAGAGAGAAAATAGAAATGGAAAAAGAAAAAGAAGGAGGCAGTAAACTCGCGTTCATCAACAACATTGCACTTTGGGAGTAATAACTGAGAAATTTAATCAAGGACTCGTCGATGAATATAGGGGATTTGTCGACGAGGATAACATAGGGTCTCGTTGACGAGGGTATGTTTCGTCAATGGAAAAATACTGAGAGAATTTTTGGGCGACTCAGAATTTCATCGACGAAAGGGAGAGTTCATCGACAAATTTCCTATTGACCTCGTCGACGAGGTGACGTGGCTCATCGATGAAGCCCAGTGTATAAATAGGGCCAACTTTCAGTTTGGCCCAAATCTTGTGCAAACATCTTTCTTTCTCTCTCCTCTACGTCCCTTCTACCTTCTCTATACGATCTTGGGCCGGATTCTCACCAGTTCGACGATCTGAAACCACCACGACGCTCCTGGGAAAGTTTTTTGTAAGCCTACCGAAGCGGATCGTCGGTGGGGCTGAGTTGGAAACCATTCCAAATCTAGGGTAAGGCTTTCTACTCAATATTTGGTTTCTTGACAGTTGTAGGAAGTGTAATATGTGTAGAAATACTGAACTTTAGTTCTGGGGAATGTTCTTTTCAAGGTGTTGAACGGGGAACCTTGCGGGTGCAGGATAGATTTTCGTAGGGGCTTTTCAGGAATCAGGTAAAGGGATAAACTAACCTAATGTTTTATGAAAAGTATGTATAATATTATAGCATTTTATTTCAAGGAAATAAATATATTTATATATGATTTATATTTAGAAAATACTGTTGAAAATGATAGTATGTTAGATATATGAAAAACCTATTTCGTGTGGCATAAGTAGAAATTATAATGAAAAACTATTTTGTGGGAATGTGTTAATGATATGGATCTTTATAAAAGAGAACCGGTGTATGGGCCGAGATTTTGATATATTTTTTGGCGTACGGGCCGAGCTATGTGTATGATTTGCCAGCGTACGAGCTGAGCTATGGATATATTTTGCTAGTGTACAAGCCGTGCTATGTATATGATTTTCTAGCGTACAGGCTGAGCTATGTATATGATTTGCTGACGTACGGGCCGAGCTATAGATGTGATTTGCCATCGTACAGGCTGAGCTATGTGTTGGAATTGGTGTGATCCCAAGAGGGGGGGTGAATTGGATTTTAAAAATTTTTTGGCTATTTTAAACAATTCGCCGATTCATTATAGTATCATCCCATTCAACATGTATACGTGTATGTAAAGCGAGTTTAACTATAAAAGCAAACATACACATGTGCAGTATCTTATTTAAATTAAATGTATGCATGAGAATAATTTCGAAATTAAATAAACATTCATACACATGCTGAAATTAAAGTGCAAGAATTTAAATAAAATAGAAAGAGCGACACCAGATTTGTTATCAAGGTTCGGCCAAACTAGTCTACATCCCCGCCTTGGGCTTACCCCCAAGGATTCCACTATACCTGCTCACTTAACTAGGCGGAGCAAAAGCCTTTTACATCCTCTCCTTACGGGGCGAGGAAAACCCCAGCTCAATTACTAGGCTGAGCCAAACTAGTCTCACTTGCAAGGCTGAGACTCCCCAGTTCAATTCTGGGCTGAACCGAACCGGTCTCACTTGCGGGGCTGAGACTCCCCAGTTCAATTAACGGGCTGAACCGAACCGTTACAATAAAATCATTTTGTACATAAAATATGCTTATAAAATACAAGCAGAGATGTATAACATTAAAATCTAATATGCATTCTCATATGATTTTGAAATGAAGCTCATGTAGAGTATGAGTTTTCTCTCAAAATATTTTTCAAGTAAAACTTGAGAGTTTGGAAAATGATTTTCTTTTCTAAAATGATTGACCTTTATAAAATAGAAGGAGAAGCCTCTCAAGCAAGTATATATTAAATTTATATATGCTCAAGGCTCCCTCTTGTATAACCCAAAGAAATTCTCCAACAAATGTATTTCAAGATATGAGTAGGAGAATATTAGAGTTTTCTTCAAAATGATTTACCTAGTAAAATTAATCCCAAGAAGGCATTCAAGCAAAATATATGAGCGAGAATATTAGCCCAAGCCTTCAAGACATTTTTCACAATAAATTTATCGAAAAAATATTTTTCCAATTAAAAGAATATGGGAGAAATTTAATCTTTGAAAAACATGAAAAATAGAAAGGTCTTCAAGCAATATACATATGAAGAATGTTATATGCTCAAGCCTTTTCAAATATAACCCCAAAAATATTTCCCCAAAAATGGTTTTCAAAGGAAGACAATGGAAGACATTTTAATGTTTGAAAATATATCACAAATGAAAGAAGAAGGCCATCAAGCAATATATATGTCTATGATATATGCTCAAGCCTCTTCACATAAAACACCCAAGAATATTTTCTCCCAAAATGATTTTCAAATAAAAGAAAAGTAGGACAAAAATAAGAATTTAAAGAACAAATGGGGTATAGAAGTGTAGGAGAATCAAAGAACGATAAACTAATTTAACAAAGGGATTCTCCAACAATTTTCAAGTGTTTTGGGGTTGTATTTATAGGCAAAAACCCTTTGTGACCATTATATAGCCGTTGGGACCTCAAAATATATTTTCATTTTGAAGACTAGCCATTTTTCGGCCGTTGGGACACTTTCCCGAGAAGGTCGGTCGACTAGGCTCAAGGTATGGTCGACCGAGGCTTGAAATCAACGAGTTTCGGTTGCCCTAGTGAAGGTTCGGTCGACCGGCCTCTACTTTTCTGCGCAGACACTATTTAGTGTTTTGGCCATAACTTTTCTTATACAACTCCAAATTAAATGTTCTTGATACCAATAGAAAGATAAGAGAAAATTCCACAACTTTCATGTCGAACACATTTTACGATAATGATTTTTGGTTTGAGAAAAATGTCCATCAATGATACAGAAGAAACATGAAGGGTGTTATTCTCTTACGGACACGTTTTAGTGTTTTGGCCATAACTTTTTATGTGTAACCCCAATCTAGACGTTCTTGGTATCAAACTCAAGCTATTGTAAAATTCACAATTTTCATGTTGAACATGGTTTGATATGAGATCGAATTGAGTGAAAAAATTGCTCATTTCTAACACTCAGTCGACTGGCCGGTTGACCGACCCCTTTGAAAAATTTAGTTTTTGCCTTCTTTTAACTTTAAAACCATTTAAAAACCTTTGTATAAGTTAGGCATTTTATGAAAAGAGTTTTCCATGTTATTTGGAGGTCCTGTGGTCAATCTAAGGTTAGGTAGAGTTTCAATTTTAAATCATGTAAGATGCATGCACATTCAACCCTAATTACTATTACAACCCAGAAAATAAATAAGTCTTCGTGTCTTCTGCTCCTCAATGCTCCATGGAATATGCCGATTGGTACTCTTCTCAGTGCTCTTTACGACTTCCATTTTGCATTCATCACTTGTGCTTACAGAAATTTAAACCTGTTCACACTCAGTTACACAAGTGGGATACTGTGGTTTGTCATTATCAAAACAAGGATTGGACTCAAAAAGTCAACACTATGGATATGATTTGCCGGTATATAGGCAGAGCTATGGTAAAATGTGAAATACCGGAATACGAGTCGATGATTTTCATGATATATGTATATATGCAAAAAGATATGATTGATTTGCTAATTACTGATATGAAATATCCATGTATCACAGTTTCGGTATATGTTATATGATATCAGAACCTGGTTGGCTTGGTTTAGGCTAGCACTTGCACGGTACCGTTACTATGTGTCTATGGTCATTATGATCATGATATTTGTGTTAACGCCGCTGTACGGAATGATGTAAGATTGGATGGTCGATGTGGTTTTAAAAAGTGTATGAGTGCCCCTGGTGTACGGACCAAGTCTGGCAGACCTATCGAACTTACAGACTGTACTTTTGACTTGGTAGTGGTCAGCCAACCATTGTAAGGTCCAGCCTTCGGGCCACACAACCTAGTCATGTGGGGGTAATACATGAAAATAGCTAGCTAACCTTCCAAGGATGTTTGTTTTGTATTATTATTTATATAAGATGAATTATACTATGGAAACCATTATGTTCTGCCATGTTTTGGTTATACATGTTTTTTTCCTAGAAATGATATATATATACATATATATATATATATATATATATATACAATTTTATTGGTTATGTTTATAATTATATGTATCCACAAAAATGATCATGTTGTCACACACTAGTGTTAGTTTATTTCCCTTATTGAGAGGTGTCTCACCCCAAATTTCATAAACATTTCAGGAGCCCCTAATATGAGAGCGGGTAAAGCTCCGCGGTTATAGTCCTATTGATCTGCCCTCTCTGAAGGGTAAGTTTTGGCGGGAAAGGTTGGATTTTGTGAAAATGTCCCTAGATTTTCTTTTTGTGATGTATAAACTTAAATACAGTGGATGTAGTAACTCTGATATTGTGATGGACGATTATGTATTTATGATATTATGATTGCATGTTTCCTGCTGCTTAGGCTTCCGTTATGTGTTCTGATGTATCCCTGGTACCCACGGGTCCAAGTGGATTATGATCTACTGAATTTTGTGATATGATTTTATTATATTATGGAAAAAAATATGTGAAAATTAAGTAGGTCGTCACATTCTCACCATGCTTTACTTATCTAGCTAATTCGACTTTGTTTTCTCTGTTTGTTAGCAAATCTCCAATTTTTCCAAAAGTTTCTTTCGATAGTCAATCATAACCTATTCTTGTTTATTATTTAACATAAGAATATGAAAATTAATAACGTAAGAATGCAATAAGACCCTCGATTTTTTTATGCTACGTAAGTTCATATAAGTCTTTCAATCTCTATATTCACCTACACTAAATTATCCAAGATCTATCCTATTATTCCCCCTTTTGGTAGCAAATCACAAGACCAATATCATCTAATTAATGGTCAGTTAATTAAAAGCATTAAGTGCAGAATAACTCAGACAAACATTAATGAAAACTACTTCAGATTAGCATCGAAGAGGAAGCATAGTTTAAAACTAGGCTACATCGTTTTTCTAAAATACAAAAATTAGTTCATTCCAAAAATTAAATCAAACATAAAGGATTTCACCATGCTTTCTTTTATTTGGAGAATAGAAGATAAAACAACACCCACAGCACCACCATCATGCACCGCGAACACCTCGAGCACCGCCGTTGTTCACCTCTTTCTGATCTCTGAAAAAATATTAATTTTTCAGCGTACCGCCAACCACCCTTGCTGTTCATGTGTTGCGTTTGCGCAACACCCCCAAAAGAAAATAAACCTGCTACAGCTACTGCCTCTTTGCGGCCTCCTGTGTGCGCTCCAAAAAAAAAAAAAAAATTCCTCCTTTAGTCTCCCACCAAGAAACCAGAGGCGGCTCTGCCCTTAGGCCATTAAGGCACCCGCCTAGGGCCCCCAAATTTTTGGGGCCCCTCAATTTTTGTTTAATATAATAATATACTTTTAGGGTCCCAAAATTTTTTTTAATTAAATTATATTTATATTATTTATTATGCTCTATTCCCATAATTGACTTCCCAACTAACAAATAAATAAAATTATATTTTAAAATATAAAATAAATATAATTTAATTCTTTTTTTTTCAAGTCTTATACTTCTTAACTAACAATTTTATTGTACTTCAAATTATATATTACTCCCATCTCTCTCTCTTAGTCTCTCTAAAATTTTTTTTTCATCTCTCACACTCTCTCACTCTCATCTCTTGGTCTCTCTATGATTTTTACTCCAACTATTGTGTTCATCATCTTCGGACCTCCGATTCTCTGTAATTTTCTTCAACTCTAATTTTGATTTCAATGTTTGTATATTATTTTTCTATTATTTTCACTCTGAATTTTTTTTTTTTTCTATTTTTTCTTAGATTTTGGAAGCTTTGAGGTTAGAGCGCTGTATCCGGCAAGAATCCGATATCTCTAAAGTCTCGCTCGCCAATCGATTTGCAATAATAATAATAATCAGGTTATATTGTTTCAATCTACTATTTCTATAGATTTATTAAATTTATTTTTATTTGTTTACATAATTTGTCAATTTATAGTGTTAATTTTGAAATTTAACTATGTCAACAAGAAAATATGAATCTGGATATGAAAAACGAAGAAAGAAAAAAAAAATAGAAGAATTAGTGTCATCTCAAAAGGGAGCTCTTAATAAATTTATTTTTAGTTCTAAGCAAAATATAAATGAACAAGATGAAAATCCTCCAAGAAACGAGCAATCAATTCCAGAGATGGAATTAGAATCTAATATAATAATAATAATAATAATAATAATAATAATAATAATAATAGTGATAAAGATAACATTGATATATAGGAAATGTTCACTAATGATATTTCTTTTGAAAGACATTTTAACAATATAGAAGAAAAAAAAATAAATAATGATGATAATATTTATGATCCAAAATATTGGGAAAATATAGATACCAAATTACAAAATTTATTAGTTGAAAAAGGTCCTATTAGGGATAATGATTTAATTTTTCCAAAAGATGAAAATTCAAGACATTTTTCAAATATATATTATATTCAAAAATTATCAAATGGAGAGAAATATGATAGAAAATGGCTTATATATTCTAAAGATTTAGATAGAGTATTTTGTTTTTGTTGTAAGTTATTTGGCCAAAAATTAAATAACCAACAACTAGTTAATGAAGGGTGTAAAGATTGGAAAAATCTTAATACCAAACTTAAAAGTCACGAAATTAGTGAAGAACATATTTTCAATATGAGTAAATGGGTTGATTTAGAGTTAAGATTGTTAAAAAATACAACAATTGATCAAAATATAGAAGAACAAATTAACAAAGAAAAAGAACACTGGAAAAAAGTATTATTGAGAATTATTTCTGTTGTGAAAACTCTTGCTAAAAATAATTTGGCATTTCGTGGGAAAAATGAACGAATTTATCAAGAGAATAATGGAATTTTTTTAAGTTTAATTGAAATGATTGCAGAATTTGATCCAATAATGAAAGAACATATTCGACGTTTTTCAACATTGTGAAATTCATAATCATTATCTTAGTCATAATATGCAAAATGAATTGATAAATTTATTAACTCTTAATATTAAAAAGAAAATTATGAAGCAAATCAATGAAACAAAATATTATTCAATCATACTCGATTGCACTCCGGATGTAAGTCATCAAGAACAAATGTCTTTAATAATACGATATTTGAATCTTTCTACAAGTCCAATTAAAATAGAAGAACATTTTATAGAATTTCTAAAAGTAGATGATACGTCAGGAGAAGGACTCTTTAATGAATTAATAAATGTCATACAAAAATTTGAACTTGGTATTGAGAATATAAGAGGACAAGGATTTGATAATGGATCTAATATGAAAGGAAAACAATAAGGTGTACAAAAGAGACTATTAGATATAAATTCTAGAGCATTTTATACTCTGTGGGTTGTCACAGTCTTAATCTAGTACTTTGTGATATGGCTAATTGTTATTCTAAAGTTATAACTTTTTTTGGAGTAGTACAACGAATATCTACATTATTTTCTTCTTCTACGAAACGATGGAAAATTTTAACCGAATATGTACCAAATTTAACTGTAAAATCATTATCACAAACACGTTGGGAAAGTCGAATAGAGAGTGTTAAGGCAATAAGGTTTCAAACTTCTCTAATTAGAGATGCTTTGCTTCAATTAGAAAAAACTAGTGATGATCCAAAAACAAAGAGTGAATCTTATTGTATAACAACTTATAAAATGGAAAATTTTGAATTCTTACTAGGAATGATTATTTGGTATGACATATTATTTGCTGTTAATTGTGTTAGTAAAAATTTACAATCAAAAGATATGTGTATTGATGTCGCCATTAATCAATTAAAAGGTCTTATTGTTTTTCTAAAAAATTATAGGGAGAATGGATTTATATCTTCTATGATTTCAGCAAAAGAGATTGCACTTGAAATGAATATCGAACCTATATTTCGTAAAAAAACGTGTAATTAATAGGAAAAAACAATTTGATGAGAATGCTAATGATGATACAACATACTCACCTGAAGAATCTTTTAGGATTAATTTTTTCTTATACATAATAGATCAAGCTATTATTTCATTTGAGAGTAGATTTGAACAATTTCAAACATATGAGAATATTTTTGGTTTTTTATATGATTTAAAAATATTAAAATCATTAGATGAGAATAATTTGAAATAAAAATGTTTGACACTTGAGAATATTTTAAAATGTGGAACACATTCAGATATTAATGATTTTGATTTATTTTCAGAATTGAGAATTTTAAAAGAAAGTTCGGAAGAAACGAGTACACCAATTGAAACATTGAACTTTATAAAAAAGGTAGATTGTTTTCCAAATACATTTATTGCTTATAGAATTTTATTAACGATACCTGTGACAGTAGCTTCTGCAGAAAGAAGTTTTTCAAAACTTAAACTTATAAAAAATTATTTGCGATCAACTATGTCACAAGAAAGATTAAATGGATTGGCTATGTTATCAATAGAAAAAGAAATATTTGAAAATCTTGAATATAAAACTTTAATTAGTGATTTTGCGACTCAAAAAGTTAGAAAAATTAATTTTAAATAAAAATAAAAATTAAAAAAAATATTAAGGGTCCTTGATTAAATCATTCGCCTAGAGCCCCATATTGTGAAGAGCCGGCCCTGCAAGAAACCCTTCAAAAGAATACCCTACAACTTCCAGTTCGGCTTCCTCTCCGTGCGCTCCCCCAAAAATTATTCCAAACCCTAGTTTCTCCCCCCTCCTTTTTTTTTTTTTTTTTTCAAACCCTCACTCCGAGACCAGCTCCTTTAATTCCCCAAAAAAATAATTCAAAACCCCTTGCAGCCCATGTGCAATTACGTAAAACCCAGCGCACCCTTTATGTTGCATGGTAGGGTTACATCATATGCCCGACCTCCATTTTTCTTTTCTTTTTTTCGTTTTCCATTTCCACATTGCACCTTTTTACATTCCAAAGCCCACACTGCCATACCTTCTTCATTTGCATGGCACTATTCACGTGCCTTCCTAGTTAAAGCCCACTTCTCTCCGCTCCACTTTAAGTCCAACACCCACTTATTTTGACTTTTCAAAATTAACTTTCCAACCCAAAGTCACTATTTTTGACTTTTCAACATTGAATTTCCATCTAAATGCATTCTCTCCTTTTTTAACTTGCATGCCCAACGCGCGCGCGCACACACACACATATTTTTCTTTTTGATTTTTCTTTAAATATCCAAAATTACTCTTTTTCTAAAATCACATGGCTTCATTTGGCCCACGCACAAGCCTGCGATTATTTAACAGCTCACGTACACGGCACCTCTTCATGCTCACGACCTGCATAGTGCATGCGACGTCTCCTTGTGTAGAGCACGATCTCTCCCACATTTTAAATTTGCAGATTTAATTTCCAAAAAATTTCTTTCTTTTCTTTAAATCTTTAATAAAATCAAAAGACCACAGTGAGACATAAAATTGGCAAAAATTAAACAAAATCAGACCAAAGTTTAAAGTTAAAAAGTGCTAAATTATTCTAATTTATATCACTCATCAAACACCCCCAAACTTAAAACTTTGTTTGTCCTCAAACAAAAGAAAACAAAATAAAAGACCACTAAAGACAATATCAACTAGACCCCATAGAGTAGTATTATCACTCACCAAATCACGATTTGAATTTAGATTTCATCACTAGTATCTTACTCTTTTAATATCAAAGATGGTAGGAAAATCAATACAAAAAAAAAAATTAGCAATTTGTCAAGCAAGAGTTAGGTATTTACTTCAGCCTAAAGCTAAGACCTTGAATGTGTGTGTTGTAAAGTCATTTTAACTCCAAACCACCAGCAAATTTAGATAGCAATAGAACAATTGAAACTAGAAGAATTCTCTTAAAGCTTAACCCTATAAGTCCAATTTTCAGAAGTCCTCTCCACTAATGTAGTTAAAAGACAAAATTAGAGATCAAAAGGTCTTTAATCATGGTTGTAATGATAGGCCACTAGGTGAGGGCTATGAAGGAAATGTATAAGGAAAATTAAAGCAAACTAGGAAAATACTTGGTGGAAAGAACAATCAAAGAGATATCCCCAGGGTTCACACCATATATTTCTCTCGACAATATGCTCATACTAGTGACAATATTGTTGTTGTTGTATCCAATGAAGTAGTATCGAGAACACCTTTAACGAAATCTGAAGTGATTCATACTCCACTTATTGAGTCTTCTTTTTCTCTTTTTTTTCTTCTTCTTCATTTTTTTTAGACGAAAATTACTTCTTTAAATGTAAATTTCCACCAAAGTATTTTCTCAAAATGAAAGAGTATAAATTTAGGATTTTTTAGGCTTAGAATGGGAATGGTTTTATGTGGCTAAAAGA